>NC_080711.1:21818927-22123927 GCF_019097595.1 Hemibagrus wyckioides
GAGGACACTGCAGTTTATTACTGCACCCGACAAGCCACAGTGACTGGAGCTGAGGAAGCAGCTGTACTAAAACCAGACAAACATTTTCACAGAGTTTATTTTAAACAAGTCACATGTACTGTTATCATTTATCTATTATGTTCTATGATTATTAAAAAGAAAAATTATATTTTATTTACAATTGATTATATTACAATAATCTTTTTTTTTGTATTCGAGTGCCGGCTCCAGAGTCCATCCCAGGAACACTGAGTGTACAGCCTGGACATGTTACACATTCACACACTCCTTCACATTTAGAAAAGACAAATCACCTGCTGATTCAATTTCTTGAAGCACATTATTTCAGACTTTTGAATATGAAAGAAGATGAAGTATAGAGAATAGTTTCACTGTTGAGTTGTTGATAGATATTAGATTTCAGCTTTGCCTTCTGTTCACTAGAGATTACAATTCTTCTTCAGAATTTAAAAACACCTGATCTAGAATCTTCTCAGCTATTTCTCTCTGGATTCATCAGTTAAAGCCTCTAGAGTGCAGACTATACCAGAATGAACATCATGTTCTATTGAACGGTTTGATTATAATGTTAAATGTAGTTCATGCTGTTCAGAAAACACTGCAGTATTTCACCATGTCAGAGTCAAATATAGAAGCAGTTACTCACAGCAATTATTATTAAGTTCTCAAAAACATAAACCAGGAAATTTGCAGAATCATTTCTGTGTTAATGTAATTCTCTAGAGTCTACACATGACTGATAATGACATAAAGGATTGTTTATCTAATTATTATTATTTTCATGTATTATGGCAGAGATTCAGATGAATTTGAGGGAACTGGAAATGGAGCAGTTTTCAACAGGTGAATTATTTTCCACATTAAATTGATATTGATTAAAACAGGGTGTGAGTGTGATTAACAGCTGCAGAGCTGCACTCAACACAGCCTCTCTGGAATGTTTATGCAAATCTGCATCTCCTCTTGTAATATTAGCAGCGTGCTGATCTAGAGAGGAAACACTTCTCATTAGTCTTCCTTCAACACAAACATGTTAGCTTCAGCTCCACTGCTGCTGCTGGCTCTCGCCCCCTGTGAGTGTTTGGATTGAAGCTTTATTATTTCATCTGATCCTTTCAGTTGGACATGTCAACCTTTTCTTTTTCTCTTTTCACAGATGTGTTCTGTGCTACTGAGCTCATCCAGCCAGACTCACTGCTTATAAAGCCAGGAGAGACTTTAACCATCACCTGTAAAGTGTCTGGAGCTTCTATCACTGATAGCAGCAGCCACTATGGAACAGCTTGGATTCGACAACCTGCAGGAAAAGCTTTAGAATGGATCAATATAATTTATTATAATGGGGATATTCATTAGAAAGGTTCACTTAAAGACAAGTTTGTCATCTCTCGAGACACTTCCAGTAACACTGTGACCTTACGGGGACAGAACATGCAGACTGAAGACACAGCTGTGTATTACTGCGCTCGTGACTCACAGTGAGACAGAATAGTGGATTCCTCTTATAAAAACCTTATGAGACATGTTACACACATCCTCACAACAAGCTGTAGTGCTGCACAAAAGCCTCATCACAATTCACTTTTCTAATTAAATAACAACTACATTTTACTGATTAACTAATCCCCCAATTACAAACACTTCAGCCTAGATATGCTCAGTTCATAATTATTATGAAAATGTTGCTGTTTGAAATGAAAAGCATCTGAATATCCAGGTAACATTCCATCTGTTTTACATTTTGAAAGCAGTTTTTACTTCAGATAACTGAGTTCAAATGATACTCACAATAATTCCTCCAATAATTTTGATTCAATACACGACACAGAGAGAGGTACTAGAGGAACAAAACACGTCCACACATGCTACTGTATCCCATCACCCTGTCATTGATTAGTTTCCTATATCATGCCTCCAAGTGTTTTATTCCTGACTCAATCTGTCACTGAGCTCTTCTGCTTCTGTTGTATTTTAGATAAAAGACCTAGTTTCTAATGTTTGTTGCCTTGAGAGGGCAGTCTGTGTGAATGAAACCATCTTTAACTGCTCATTATTACACACTCAGCTTCAGTTACAGTGATACACAGTGATGGATTAAAAAGACATGAGATCTAATGAGTAAAGAGCAGTGATGAACCTGACAGCATGAAACACACCCAGAGTCTTACAGGAAGCTTTTTCTCATCTCAGCTGTTCCTCTGTGAATGTTTTTATATCTCTAGTGGGCGTGTCATGCAAATGAAATCCTGTATTTGAACCATTTATGCTGAAACATTCAGCCCAACAACATACCAGCAGTTTGTGTTCATTTACAGCAGCAGGAATCATTTTAATTCTTTGAGATGGGACTAGGCAGTGTTTTGAGTTACTTTACTCTAGCAATCTTCATTCAATGTTAGTATTATTTATTTCATATAGACAAAAATATTGATATATTTTTCATTTTTACTTTTATTTTTACTTTGTGTGTTCTTGCAGATTCCTGCAGTCAGACACTGACCGAGTCTGATCCAGTGATCATCAAACCTGATCAGTCTCATAAACTGACCTGCACAGCCTCTGGATTAGATATTAGTAGCTACTGGATGGCTTGGATCAGACAGGCGCCTGGAAAAGGACTGGAATTTGTTGCAACTATCGAGTATGATAGTGTTAGAAAGTTTTACTCCAGCAGTGTTCAGGGCCGCTTCACCATCTCCAGAGACAACAGTAAAATGCAGGTGTATCTGCAGATGAACAGCATGAGGACAGAAGACAAGCTGGGGAACAATAGTCTGTTTCGGGTGGGGAAGAAAGGAAAAAAATGGGGAAGAGGGGAAGAAAGAAAAAAGAGAAAAAAGAGAAGAATAGAGAAGAAAAGAAAGAATGGAAGAAAGCAAAAGTGAGACAGAGTGCCACGTGTGATTTATATGCACCTGTTTTGTAAATTTTTTTTAAAAATGTGCTTTTTACAAAAAAATCACAAATTCACACTGACCCGGTTGGAATCCCACCTCAGACAAGGATTAAATTAATTAATATAATTTAATTCAGTTTTGAAATGGCAGCTGTTAGTCTACAGAAACATTCCTGTTGACTTCGATTATTTAATTATATGTAAAATATGGCTTCTCAGTACAACCTACTGTTAGAAATATTGTCTTTTTTTTTTTACATAGATGAGAATAATACAGAACAAAACACACACCATAACAATGTACATAAGTGCTAAATTATTATAAAATATTAACAAAGTATAGAAATCTATAAACAAAAAACTACCAATATTTATATTATTAAATATATATGTTAAAGCACACACCTAAATATGCAGTAACCTCCCAAAACTTATAAATAATGATTAAACAAAGAATACATTCAAATCAAGTCAAGTCAAGAAGCTTTTATTGTCCTTTTGACCACATATAGCTGACACAGTATACAGTGAAATGAGACAACGTTTCTCCAGGACCCTGGTGCTACATAAACAACACAACAACATATAATTACAAAACACCACAGAGCTAAGGACAGAAACAGTGCAAGACAAAAGACTTGGATAATGTGCAAATACAATTCAAATAATACATCACATGTACCCTAACAATAAATACAAGTGACAAATTATAAAATAGCAATATATTAAACTATAAACAAAAAAGAAAAATGCTATTTAAACATCAAATATTTAAATATAAAATATACATAGAACTTTGTAAGAATACAAGCACTATATGCAACATATCTATATTTTCTTTATTTTTTGAGCACCTGCTATTTTGTCATCGCCTCTGTCACTGGACAATAAATTCTGGCCATGTCCTGGCTATGTCCAGTTGCTGATGTCCTAGAATGACCACTCTTTCTGCAAGTGTCGGCCTTCCACTCACCTAATGTATAGCACAGGTGGTTGAAATGCTGTTGGAGGAACATGGCTTGGCTGATGGACTATCATGTAGGGTGGAGTGCTGCTGGGCTGGGGAGTGCTGGTTGCTGAGGCTCCAGGGTCCATGTCCAGGGTCCGAATGTGGGTTCGGCGTGGGGACCATGCTTGATAGAAATGCTGGGCCCATTGGGAACAGCACTGGCTTGCGCCAGTATGCCTAAAACAACATGATGAAAAAAATAATCATTAGCAGTCTACGTATATGGCAGTAGAATTTAAGCAATGGGTAAAGAGTTTAGGTGAGATATTTCAGATATAATATACTGAGATATTTACATACCAAATTCTCCTCAATAACTTAAGTGGTAGAATCTGAAAAAAAGTGATGAGTGTCCACAGGCCTGCACTGGACATTTACTTATCTGTAACATTAAAAAAACACTGTCAGTTGGCACGCAGCCTATAGATTTCATGTTATGGCTTCATGTCTTTTCTATGCATACCTTCTGCTGAGAAGCAGGTCTGTCCCCAGCTGCAGAGGGCCACACACCTGTGCTGGAAAACTGCCATGGCCTTACGAGATTTTTGAGGCTTCTGTAGTCAAAAATCTGTGAAAGTTAAATTCGGCATGTTGAATTGAATAATAATTAAATCATAATATACAATAATTAAATGAAAAAAAACGAACATGCAATTGACTATCGTTCTTCAGGTAGCGCCATAGGATTTGACTATTGTTTAATAGCTCTTCTGGGAGCTACTTTAAACTATTTAAATGAAGACTTAAAAAAAATATATTGTGGAATTAAGTTACATTAAACATGCAGCTTTCTTTTTGGGAAGCTGAGCTCACTCAAAAACACCCCTTCAAATAATTGAGTTTTGGTGTTGTTTTTAAGTGTTTGGCCTCCGAGAAGTCTGACAGCTAAAATAACTAAGCAGAAAAATCCTCCTGTAATTAAAAGCAAGCTGTTAAGAGAAAAACTAATCTAAAAACAGCAAACTGCATATAAAACCTCCGCTGGTTTCCAACAGAACGTCTACCTTTCCAACATGGCGGAGGAATTGACGTGTCTGTATACAAATCACAGCGGCGCCCTCTACTGCCTCCTGATATAAGTGAATAGGACAAGCTGTTATGACAGGAAAGTGTATTTATTAACCATTTATTATCAGATTTTATCGAAACACATTCATCATGCATTATTACCTTAAATAATGCTTAAATAAAATATTAAGAATATAACGCGCCATGTTGTTGTTTTTTGAAAGTCCCGCCCCTTTTTGTGGTTTTCATTTAAAAGTCCAGAGCGCGTGCTTGCGTCATCTAGAAGGCTTTTAAAAGAGATTTCAAAAGAAAACGACGGAGACAGCGACACTGCGGATTACCTGGAGATATTTCAAGGATAAACAGCAGATTTTCTTGGAGAGAAATGATGGATTTAGGTAAGTATCTTCCCTTCCTAGGTAGATGGACAGGCCGGGGCCTGGCCTGCGCCGCCGGGATGCTCGCGCTCACCTCCGCGGGATACTGCGCGTATCGCTGGCTGAAGAGGAGCAGCGATCTTCAAGCTGCTGAACTTCAAGCTGCTCACGGTGAGAAAAGCTCACTTTTTACTCAGTCTGTGTGTTTCTAATCGCTTTAGAACTTACAAAGAGAGTGTGTGTGGAAAATGAATGACTTTCATCGGTACAGAGGACAAACAGGATCAAATCTCCTTTGTAGTTTAGCTGACAGAGCTAGCCGAAAGCTAAGGCGCGTGACTGAGCTAACATTAGCCGGCGATGCTACATGGCTCATATCAAGAGCATTTTAAAGTATAAAAGTGATTATTGTGTGGATTAAAACATTTCGAGGCACAACATCATGACTTTTAGACTTTTAGAAATAGTCTTGAAATTTTATGAAAATAATCAAGTACAGGGCGGAGTCACGAAGCCTGACATGAAGTGGAGTTACTGTTAGCACCGGGATTATTATTATTATTATTATTATTATTATTATTATTATTCTTGTTGAAGTGTTTTATTTCTCTTCTTGGTCTCGGCATTGTTTCTTCTGATGTGTTAATAGTTAGAGTGAATGTTGTGGTAATGAGTGAGTTCCTGTTAGCGCATCATTGTAGCAGCTGTAAAGAGTCAGTCCCTCACCAACTCGCCTTTTTATTTCCCTTCCTCTTCAATAAGACTCGTTTCTCCTTACTGATCACTAATATAACCCTCTGATTAAAGACATGAAGGGGATGAGAGAGTGTCTTCTTGAAATATTTTCTTTCCTACATGAATGTCAGTTTCCACTGATGAAATTTGTCATCTCCGTGACATACTGATGTGGTTAAATGTGTCAAATGTTTTCCAGGATCTGTTGTTGATGATGTGGAGGAAGCCGAGACCACCGAGGTATGTGTCAGGAAAAAAGGACTAGGATTAATATATTATATACTACAATATCAAATGTATTAGTTTTTCATTTTTAACTGGTGTGTGTGTGTGTGTGTGTGTATTAAGGTCACTGATCCAAGCGTCCAGCTCCTTTGCTCTGAACACGACCCTCAGATGTCAGCTGATGCCCTGGTAATTTTATATTTCTGTTATTTTTAGTGTATTCTTTAGGTGCTTTTGGTTGAAACAGCAAATTTTAATCTTTGTGCTTTATTCAGGTCACTGAGATAAATATCCAGCTCCGGAGCACCAGCCTTGACCCTCAGAAGTCGGCTGTCATTCTGGTAATTTTATATTTCAGACATTTTTCAGTGAAATGTTTCTCGACCTTTTTGTTTTTGTTTTTGTTTTTGTTTGGCCTTGTCACTGTCCATGCTTGTAAATCCAAATATGAAGTAATTCTCGCTGGATAATCCTCCTCTTGGGAATTTCTTTTAAAGACGACGCTTGTAGCCACTCAGAATGTTTGAGTTAGTTTACAGTAATTTACATTTAACTCTCACATACAGTGAACTCTATGAACTCATATCTCATGATATGAACCATTTAATCAGCTTGTATCACTTTTTTATTCGTGAAGTTACAGTAGTCACAGAGGTATGTGTCAGTAAAAAGTAGTACAGATAAAATATTATATACAACAATTTAAAATATATTAGCTGTTCATTTCTAACAGGTGTGTGTGTGTGTGTGTGTGTGTGTGCACTGTATTAATGTCACAACTTCCTTCACTTCTGAGATTCTACTACGCCTGCCTCGAGCGCGTCCTTACAGACCTGGCTGAGCAAAATTGATTGTGCCAAAAACAACTGCAATAAAAAATGTAAAAAGTACATATTAATCAAATTTCTCTAAAAAATCTCAAGAACAATTACACAAAGTACAACGATAGATGCTTTAAACAAATGTGTGAACTTACAAGATGCAGATATGCACAGCACCAGGAAATAAACAAGCAGCATGTTTGCTCTTGAGGCTGTACTGGTGGGATCTGCTCTTTGGTCATCAGGCTTTATTGAGGTGTAGTCAGGGACAGAGTTTATATAATGTTAGCGCACGCAAAATGGCTCTTTTCCTGTTTTGGTGTACAGGTTGAAGGGGCTGCTGGATATAGCTGTGATATTTCCTAATGTAATAGGTAGACTGTTTTTTTTTTTACCTTAAACATCTTGTGTATTATACAATAATTAGAATCAGGAATTTATTTAACATCAAAATATAACATTTAGATATCTGGTAGCATTTCATTTGCATTTATCGAGAAGCCAAAATGCCAATGATCTTATGTTCATCATAATTTGTTGTCAAAGGTTGTAATTAGTTATAAATTCTTTTCATAGAGGATTTTTAGTTATTGTTAGCTAAGCAGGTGTGTTGTATTTCTGTTAAAATTATACAATGTCTGTAAAATCAGATTTACATTTTTTTTTTAACAAAACCCTCATTCCAGGATACAGTATAAATTATTATTAAATTATAATTCTCTACTTGTTTGTTTTTATGCCTCTAGATGTCAGTCTTTGTAAAGAAGCCCTTCTCAGTATATTTTAACACATTCAGCATCTCTCTCTTTAAACACTCTAATCATTCTCCAGCTTCATTTAACTCAAATAACAGATAATTGCTTTTTTGGGACTCTGCAAAAGTGATCTATATTTAACAACAATATTCAGTTTATTTTATAAATTTTACAGTTATACTCATTTTTGGGGGTTTTATAAAATATTTAGAAAATAAATGATAAATGAGCAGGATCAGGAAAGTTTGTGTATTTATGCTTAGCACAGTGCAATAATAATTCAATACAAGCAGCAGGAGTGTTAGGGCACACTAGAAAATACCACAAAAATAACAGTTAATGACCTGAAAATGTGAAACATACAGTAAGCTTCGTCTCGGCTGTTCATCTGTGAATGTTTTTATATCTCTAGTGGGCGTGTCATGCAAATGAAATCCTGCATTTGAACCATTTATGCTGAAACATTCAGCACAACAACATACCAGCAGTTTGTGTTCATTTACAGCAGCAGGAATCATTTTAATTCTTTGAGATGGAACTAGGCAGTGTTTTGAGTTACTTTACTCTAGCAATGTTTATTCAATGTTAGTATTATTATTTGTTATAAAGAAACATTTTAAGTATTTTATTACTTGCTTTTTTAACATTAACACAAATGTTTATGTACTTGCAGATTCTTGCAGTCAGACACTGTTCCAGTCTGATCCAGTGATCATCAAACCTGATCAGTCTCATAAACTGACCTGCACAGCCTCTGGATTAGACATTGGAGGCTACTGGATGGACTGGATCAGACAGGCGCCTCGAAAAGGACTGGAATGGGTTGCAACTATAACATCTGACAGTAGTAGCAAATATTACTCCAGCACTGTTCAGGGCCGCTTCACCATCTCCAGAGACAACAGTAAGAAGCAGGTGTATCTGCAGATGAACAGCATGAGGACAGAAGACACTGCAGTTTATTACTGCGCCCGACACACAGTGATACTTCCCCTTAGACATCAGTACAAAAACACATACTTGCTCTAGTCACATGACAATCCCCCTTTTTAGATTCCTGGAGGTCAAAGAACCAAACTATTTACAGTGTCTCTGACTTACATGTTACCACTTGCCGACTTTAACTGATTGTTTGGACATTTACTGTTGTTAGATTACTTAATTCAATTCTAAATTTAGGCAAAGAAAAAATAATACAACACACACAACATGAGGTCCAGACAGTATAAAATTTTTCTCTACATGCTGTTTTAATCACAGAAATATTTCACAGTGTGACAGAGTGAGAACTATGGAAACATTTTAAAATCATTAAAAGTCATTTACATACTATACACCAACATTTATCTTGCATATTGAGTCTTAAATAAATACAAACAAATTTAATCACCAAGGAACATTTCCATTGTGATTATTAAAACCTGCAGAACACCATCATAACAATATGTAAATGAATATGCAAAATGTTCCCCTTACAGCTACATATAGAGAAATATCAGCCACGGTCACTGTGGGCTCTGGAGAGTTTAGCACTGCTTTTAGATAAAAGATGTTCCTTCCAGTTCTGCTGCTGCTGGCAGCTTCATCCTGTGAGTTTCACTTCAGTAATGAACTCAGAGCTGCTAATAAATTACTGCAGTTATAACCTACTGTACATATATTTTTGATGTACCCTTAATTTTGAAGAACGCTGATTACATTCTACACCAAAAACCCCATATATTTAAATGCAGACTTAAATATAATATAGATCATCTATACAGTGAGCAGCATGTGGTTGTGGATTGAACACCTCCATAGTGGTCATGGACACTCCCTATTCAAATAGAGTCGTGTATAAACAGCATGTTCTTGGCTGCTCTAGTTTCCAGTGAGCTCTGTGATAGATAACACTCCCATACACTTTAAATCTGGGTGAAGCAGAACTCAGAGAAGGATGATTTTAGGACTGTGTATTTTATTACTACTCATTTCATGTAAGTTTATAATTACTAGCATTATAATCATTATAAGATAACATTACCTAGTTCTACTCTTCTCCTCCAGATTCTTATGGACAGTCCTCAGCTTCTGTGGTGAAGAGACCTGGAGAGTCCATCACTCTGTCCTGTACTGTCTCTGGATTCTCAGTGGGAAGCATATTCACTCAGTCATTGCAGGGCCAGTTCTCCATCACTAAAGACACCAATAAAAACATGCTGTACCCTTGAATAGCTTGTCATCATCATCTCTATCGAAGTAGAAGTTTTGTCAGTTTGCTTTTCTAGAGCATTCAGGCAAGAAGAAAAGACATCAGCAGAGATGTTTGAGAAGCAACTGTTGTTGCCCATAAATCTGGGAATGATTATAAGACGATTGACAAACAGTTTGAATTATCCTAGAATTTAAGAGTGTACTTTCTTTTTCACAAAAACTATATATATCACATCCAATGTTTTATTCCAGGCATAACATATCTATTAGCATGAATTGTATATCACTGGTAAATACACACAGTTCATTTGTTGGTTAGAGAGCATAAGAAAAACTCATTCTTTATGTTCATGGAGGCAGATGAATGCTATAAATCACAATTATAGGTGGATTACAGCATGAATACTGTAGAAAGGCATGGTTACACAAAAGAGTTAAACAAAGGAGTTTTTCTCCCCATTATAAACCCACATATCCTCCATCAGATGAATCTCCTCCTCATGATTTAAATACATTTCAGATACATTCTCCTCCCATCATCAGCAGATAAGCAAATCCAAGCATCAGAGCTGGATCTCACTCTATTTATATGATGTGATGGTGTCTGTTAAACTTTGGAGAACAGAGAAGACTCCAGTACAAACAACACACACCATGTTCTCTACATCTCTACTGCTCCTGCTGGCAGCTGCTTCTTGTGAGTGCTTTATCAAATTCTTTCATTTACGAGATGAAGAATAAGGGTGCAGCAGATATTGTGTGAGATATCACCATGTGTTTTCCTCCACAGATGTACATGGTGAGGAACTGACTCAGCCTGCTTCCATGACAGTCCAGCCAGGCCAGAGTCTCTCCATCCACTGCAAGGTTTCATATTCAGTTACGAGCTATGGTACAGGTTGGATCCGACAACCTGCAGGAAAAGCTCTGGAGTGGATTGGATACATCAATAGTGGTGGGAGTACTTATTACAGTGACAAACTGAAAAATAAGTTCAGCATCTCCAGAGACACTTCTACTAACACAATAACAATTGGAGGACAGAACATGCAGACTGAAGACACAGCTGTGTATTACTGCGCTCGTGACTCACAGTGAGACAGAATAGTGGATTCCTCTTACAAAAACCTTATGAGACATGTTACACACATCCTCTCAATGCAACTAATAAATCATCTCAGTCACACTTTCACTTTCTTTCACTGGAATAAAGTCAGAATCGTTTGCAGCATTTTAAAACACAGTCACACAAAGTCTTTATTAAATTAAAAAGAAAACATTACTGAAAGAGTTTATTATAAGTTTATTCTGAACTATTATTAATCCCTTCATTTTACAGGATTTTTAACCAACAGTTGGAATCAGTGTTTACTGAGTGGATTCAGGAATAATACAGCATGTTTCCAGCAGTGTGTTGTGTTTAACACACAGTCTGTTCTCACAGTGTGAGGTGCAATAATTGAAACAACTGAAGGAGGCAGCAGAGTTTAACAAATAAAGTGAAAAAAGTGAATCCATAAACTGTATTCTGTATGAGACTCATTATCAATCATCTCATTTATCATAATTTAGGAATATTTGTGTTGAATATTACCAAATTTACACTTGATATGTAGTATGATATGAAAACAGAATAAAAAATACATTCTATCCTCCATTATCCCTCAGTCATTATCATGATGATGTGAAACCTCTGGTAGGTTTGAGTTTTACAGATTAATTCATTAAGGGAATGCTTTAATTTCTTTAGCAGGTGTGAAATATTTACATTTCATATAATAGGTTTATGTGAAATACTGAAGGCTAAAACATATTAGAGAAATCCTCTCAAAGTCTACTGGATTAAGGGTTTTGCTCCTTGTGGTTTATTCAGAAAGGATACGTAAAAAAGAGAAGCAGATGCTTTATTCCATCATTCACACAAAATTCACAAGATTTAAGATTGAGATCTAATGAGTAAAGAGCAGTGATGAACCTGACAGCATGAAACACACCCAGAGTCTTACAGGAAGCTTTTTCTCATCTCAGCTGTTCCTCTGTGAATGTTTTTATATCTCTAGTGGGCGTGTCATGCAAATGAAATCCTGCATTTGAACCATTTATGCTGAAACATTCAGCCCAACAACATACCAGCAGTTTGTGTTCATTTACAGCAGCAGGAATCATTTTAATTCTTTGAGATGGGACTAGGCAGTGTTTTGAGTTACTTTACTCTAGCAATCTTCATTCAATGTTAGTATTATTTATTACATTATTTTAAAAAAAACATCTTTTTCTTTCGTTCTTTTTTTAATGTTAATGTCTCCTATTCTGTTTCAGATTCCTGCAGTCAGACACTGATCCAGTCTGATCCAGTGATCATCAAACCTGATCAGTCTCATAAACTGACCTGCACAGCCTCTGGATTAGACATTAGTGGCTATTACATGTCTTGGATCAGACAGGTATCTGGAAAAGGACTGGAATGGGTTGCATATATCTCAAGTAGCAGTAGTGACATACGTTACTCCAGCACTGTTCAGGGCCGCTTCACCATCTCCAGAGACAACAGTAAGAAGCAGGTGTATCTGCAGATGAACAGCATGAGGACAGAAGACACTGCAGTTTATTACTGCACCCGACACACAGTGATACTTCCCCTTAGACATCAGTACAAAAACACATACTTGCTACAGTCACATGACAAACCTACATTTTCAGAACCTGTGGATTCATGGAGGTCAAAGAACCAAAATATTTCGATATATTATCACTTGGTGACTTTTACTGCATCTAGATTGTTGTGATCTTTATCAGGACATTCATACTGATAAAAGATAATGAAATTATTTCACAATATATACTGTACTATGTTTTCAGTCATATGAAAAAGAAAGTACAGACTCTTGAACCCTGTGGGTTTATGTATTATGCTAAAATAAAAAAATCATCTTGTCCTTAGCAGATCTTAAAATTAGGTAAATACAACCTCATCATCACATGACAAATTACACCAAGTCATTATTTATTTAACAAAAGTGAATCTAATCTGTAGAAACCATGTGTAAAGAACTAAATATGCCCTCACTGCTTCCATAGGGATTAATATGGTAAGTAGCAGCCAGGTGCTGCTAATCAAAAGCCCTTAAATAACTTATCATCAGCATCTCTATAGAAGTAGAAGTTTTGTCAGTTTGCTTTTCTGGAGCATTCATGTGTGTGTTAACACAACGGCAAGAAGAAAAGACGTCAGCAGTGATGTTGCTGCCCATCAATCTGAGAAGGGTTATAAGAGCGTTTCCAAACAATTTGAAATACCAGTTTTATTCCATGCATAACATGTCTATTAGAATGAACGATATATCACCAGTAAATACACACAGTTCATTCATTGGTTAGTAAGCAGAAGAAAAACTCCAGTCATTCTTTATGTTCATGGTGGCAGATGAATGCTGTAAATCCCAATTTTAGGGGATTAAACCCGAATATCTGCCATAAGCTTGATCGCCCGAAGTAGCAGATCAGACCCAAACACAGGGATGCAGTACATGCACTGGTTTAATTTAACAAAACAAAACACAACTACATTAAACGTAACAGCAATAAACCATAATTATGACATGGAAAATTAAATAACCTCAACAAAACATGACTATAACATAAAAACATAAATTACATGGCGTCCGGCCTTATAGCACACATACACCGTTACGTCGACACATATGAGTATAATGACCGACACTGACCAATACAGAAGGACAAAGATATATAGAGCAGCACATCAAGGGAAAACAAGGGATAGGTGAGAAAGCAGGAAAATACATTAGGAAAGGGCGTGGCAACGCCCACACAGGAATAACACAGTAATAAATAAATCACTTGCCAGGACCCCTAGGAGTCTGCCAAGGAACTGTCCCAATAACTCCTGACTATACAACACTGACAAAAATAAATAAATAAATAAATAAATAAATAAATAAATAAATAATGACAACCAAGTGTTTCAAGTTATTTTATTTTTGAAATAGTTGTAGTATAGATTTCTAACATTACTGCACACGATAAACACTATAATAATATCACTAACAAGAACTTATTATAATGTAGTAGCTTATTATTATAATGTAGTATGTAATATAATCACCTTAACAGATTAGAATTTGTGTGAGAAGGTTGAAGGTTTAGTTGCTGTTCCTCTCTGTTACATCATCATGACTCCCACATGTTTTCTATCATGACATCATGATGCAAATCCAGGTTGCTGTGTGTCCATGCAGTATTTATGTGCAGCTGAGCTGAGTGGAGCGATCGAGTCTCATCAACACTCACCATGAAGATCCCACTCTCCTCATTCCTGCTACTTATCAGCCTCATTGGTGAGTTTTCATGCTGAATCTCAAATATTTTTTTCATTGTTTATTATACACTAATATTTTCTTGTTTATGTTGCAGGTATTCAGTGTCAAAGTCTTGAGTCTATTCCCACTGGTTCAGTAATAAAAACCCTGGAGAAACTCTGAGTCTTTCCTGTAAAGGATCTGGGTTTAACTTTGGTGGCTATGGCATGAACTGGATCAGACAACAAACTGGAAAAGCTCTGGAATGGATTGGGGCTATCTGGTATGATGCCAGTAAAACTATATATGACAAACACGTTGAGGGACGTTTGGAAATTACCAGAGACAACTCCAAAAACATGGTGTATCTGCAGCTGACTGGTTTGAGTACACAGGACTCTGCTGTGTATTACTGTGCTAGACACCACAGTGGTACAAACATCTTAATCAGCCGTCCAAAATCCTCCCACAGATGTGGTGAAAGAGAAAAGTGCATTCAATATACAGGGCATTTTCACAAGATCTGCAGGTGGCGCTAGAGCTTAACAAATATACTGTACCATTTTATGTTTCCTTAAAGTGGTCATAAGTACAACATATTCTCATATCCTCAGTCAGAGTTAGATACTCCATCATTTTTATGTCTTTGAGACACTGAACACTGAGACTGTCTCTTAAAATCAAATTTCCAAAGAGGACCAAAAAGGGAAATAATAACATTTACAGAAAAAATGCCAACTTTTAATCAGTGAGTATTAAATACATACATTTCACAAAGGTTCCACATCATTAACTGTTAACTATAAACAAAGAGTTTATACCGTATTCTTCTTTAATTAATTAATAAATAAATTGTAACCGTTCACAGACTGCTGCTGTATAAGAGGAATTGTGATTATAATAATTAGTCACACTGAATATTGGAAAATAATTATCTTCAGGTTTGTAGCAGTAACTCCCTGACACAGTTCAGCCAAAGTATGCAGAACTACACAATGTTTTTTGTTGTTTTCTTTGTACTTTACACAATTAATTATTGGCACATACACCCACCACCTCTAC
The DNA here is from genome assembly GCF_019097595.1 of Hemibagrus wyckioides. Taxonomy (NCBI): domain Eukaryota; kingdom Metazoa; phylum Chordata; class Actinopteri; order Siluriformes; family Bagridae; genus Hemibagrus; species Hemibagrus wyckioides. The sequence continues at coordinate 21,834,346 of NC_080711.1, forward strand.
AATTCCTGACATCACACCACCTGCTCCTTGATTATTGTCCTATAAAAACACCTCCCCAAGTGTTTTACTCCTTACTGAATATGTGTATATGAAGAGTGAGTTCTCTTAACAGACCTGAGGAATTCCTGCGAACCTGTCTCCCTATCCTCTTTAATGTGCTCTGAACTTCCAATGCCTGAACCTGTCTCTCGCTATTCCTCTAATCTTATAAATCCTAAAGATTTGGAATCAATTTAGAAAATCATTTGCCCTTCATAGTCTCTCCTTACATGCCCCCTTAAGTAAAAACCATATGTTCACTCCTTCAATAATGGACAATGCCTTTGATATTTGGGTTTTTGATATTTGAAGAGTGGGATATATACATTACAAGATCTTTATATAAATAATACTTTTGCGTCTTTTGATGAATTAGTTAACAGATTTAAGATTCCCAGGTCCCATTTCTTTAGATATCTGCAAGTACGAAACTTTCTGGTTTCACATATTGATTGTTTTCCTTCATAACTTTCTGCATCCCTATTAGACTCTATTTTTAAGGTAGGAAAAGATTCCAATCTAATCATTGGCAAAATTTATAACCTCCTCAATCAGCATAACCTGGCGTATTTAGATTGCTTAAAAAAGCCATGGAAGAGGATCTGAATGAACAAATTTCAGAGATAACTTGGCAGAATATTATTAAACAGATCTGTTTGTCATCTATATGTCAACGACATATGATTGTGAAATTTAAGGTGGTACACCGACTCCACTGGTCAAAGGTGAGGCTATCTAAATTCTGGCCAGAGCTAGACCCTATTTGTGACAGATGTAGGCAAGCTCCTGCAAGCCTTCTATATATGTTTTGGACATGCCTGTGTTTGTATAATTTCTGGAAATTGATTTTTGGTGCATTCTCAGAAATAATAGTTTTGCCAATAGACCCATCTCCTTTTATAGCGGTATTTGGTGTTGTAACACAAAACCTGTGCAGACGTAGCTATAATTGTGAAATATTGGCCTTTTGCACACTCCTTGCTAGACCCCCACCCCCCTACTTTCCCTCACTGGATTAAAGAGACCATGAAATATCTTAAACTGGAAAAAATAAGATACTCTCTGCAAGGATCTTCCCAAAAATTCTATGCAAACTGGCAACCTTTTTTGTCATTTGTTGAAAAGCACAAGTAGGGAACACAGCCCCAAGAAGAGGCTTTTTTTTAAAGTTATTCATTTACTGTTATTTATTTGTTTATTTTATTTTATTTATTTAATTTATTAATTAATTAATTTATTTTTTTATTGTTTTTTTTGTTGTTGTTGTTCTCATGTCTTCTTTGTACAATGTAATTGATGCTTTATGTCTGATGGGTAGAGGGTTGGGTTGGGCTATGTTGTATTTCTTCTGTTTTTTGTTTGTATCTTGTAAAATTATAAATAAAGAGATCTTGTTCAAAAAATTCAGAGACCTGATAAAGTCTCTTAATGTTCCATATTTTATAGATTTATATTCACAGATTACAGAGGTTCATTAGATGAGAAGATTTTCATGTGTAGAGGAATCCATCCCATTTTGTCCCTAAGATAAGAAGTGTCTCTATGCAAATGTCCCTGTTATATATTTAAGCAACAAAGACCAAGAGCTTTTACTTCTTCTGCTTCAACACACACCATGATCTCTACATCCCTACTGCTGCTGCTGCAGCAACACTTTTGTTTTTGCCCCCATTTTTCATGAGCTGAACTCAAAGACTTTTTCTATGTACACAAAAGGCCTATTTCTCTCAAATATTGTTCACAAATCTGTCTAAATGTGTGTTAGTGAGCACTTCTCCTTTGCTGAGATAATCCATCCACCTCACAGGTGTGGCATATCAAGACGCTGATTAGACAGCATGATTATTGCACAGGTGTGCCTTAGGCTGGCCGCAATAAAGAGTTAAATTCAGAGTTAAATGTTACTTAACTCACAGTCATTCTACTAAATTTAAGTTTTGCAGTTTATTCATTATTACATTAAAAATAAATGTGTTGACCTGGAAAAGACTTCATGTGTTCAACACTGTCTAGTATAAATAAATCTGAAAGCTTTAATTTCTCTTTTGCATGTCTCTCAACCTCAAATAAAGTTCTAGCTTTTCAAGATATCATTCTGATTATGGTGCAGAAGCATCGCAGACTTGATCACAGTGTGCCATCACGGTGGAAAGAAATGACATTGTCTGACACGTTGTACCATATAAGAGTTTAGACCACTAAACATGTGTGTAATATTTATTCCAATTTTATAGGTATACTGTATTTTGTATAAATTCATCTGTCCTAATCACATTACAGACAGTTTGAGAGCATATAATGGATAAACAAAAAAAATGGACAGTTTTAGGTAAATTATATCATGAACTTTGTTTGAAAAAAAGAATGTTCCAAATATAAAATCTTTTTATAATGGGGTTTATAAAATTTATAAAAGTGTCTTTTCTCAAACAAAAGAGTTTTTCTCCCCATTATAAACCCACATATCCTCCATCAGATGAATCTCCTCCTCATGATTTAAATACATTTCAGATACATTCTCCTCCCATCATCAGCAGATAAGCAAATCCAAGCATCAGAGCTGGATCTCACTCTATTTATATGATGTGATGGTGTCTGTTAAACTTTGGAGAACAGAGAAGACTCCAGTACAAACAACACACACCATGTTCTCTACATCTCTACTGCTCCTGCTGGCAGCTGCTTCTTGTGAGTGCTTTATCAAATTCATTCATTTACGAGATGAAGAATAAAGGTGCAGCAGATATTGTGTGAGATATCACCATGTGTTTTCCTCCACAGATGTACATGGTGAGGAACTGACTCAGCCTGCTTCCATGACAGTCCAGCCAGGCCAGAGTCTCTCCATCCACTGCAAGGTTTCATATTCAGTTACGAGCTATTGGACAGCTTGGATCCGACAACCTGCAGGAAAAGCTCTGGAGTGGATTGGAATCATCTATAGTGGTGGGAGTACAGCTTACAGTGACAAACTGAAAAATAAGTTCAGCATCTCCAGAGACACTTCTACTAACACAATAACAATTGGAGGACAGAACATGCAGACTGAAGACACAGCTGTGTATTACTGCGCTGGTTACACACAGTGAGACAGAATAGTGGATTCCTCTTACAAAAACCTTATGAGACATGTTACACACATCCTCTCAATGCAACTAATAAATCATCTCAGTCACACTTTCACTTTCTTCCACTGGAATGAAGTCATAATGATTTGTAGTGTTTTAAAACACAGTCACACAAAGTAATATTTAAATAAAAAAGAAAACATTATTGAAAGAGTGTTCATTCTGAACTATTATTAATCCCTTCATTTTACAGGATTTTTAACCAGCAGTTGGAATCAGTTTCATAAAAAAGACAGGAGAAAACATATAGCAGATGCTTTAAATTATTCCATCATCCACAAAGATTTAACAACAGACAAGTTGTTGACATGAGCTCCTGACTGAATGAGTCAGTGATGATTTGTGACCTGAATTATATATTTAATAAAATTCAGTTTCCATTAGACAAACAGATGAAAAATGACAGTTTCTGAACAGACCAGAATGTTCTTCTGGGTGTTACAGTGATACACAGTGATGGAATAAAAAGACATGAGATCTAATGAGTAAAGAGCAGTGATGAACCTGACAGCATGAAACACACCCAGAGTCTTACAGGAAGCTTTTTCTCATCTCAGCTGTTCCTCTGTGAATGTTTTTATATCTCTAGTGGGCGTGTCATGCAAATGAAATCCTGTATTTGAACCATTTATGCTGAAACATTCAGCCCAACAACATACCAGCAGTTTGTGTTCATTTACAGCAGCAGGAATTATTTTAATTCTTTGAGATGGGACTAGGCAGTGTTTTGAGTTACTTTACTCTAGCATTGTTCATTCATTGTTAGTATTATTATTTATTTTATAGAGAAAAACATTTTACGGATTTTTCATACTTTCTTTTTTAACTTCAACAATTATCTTTGTGTGTTCTTGCAGATTCCTGCAGTCAGACACTGATCCAGTCTGATCCAGTGATCATCAAACCTGATCAGTCTCATAAACTGACCTGCACAGCCTCTGGATTTGACTTCAGTAGCTACTGGATGGCTTGGATCAGACAGGCGCCTGGAAAAGGACTGGAATTTGTTGAGAGTAATAGTAACAGGAAGTTTTAGTCCAGTGCAGATCAGGGCCGCTTCACCATCTCCAGAGACAACAGTAAGAAGCAGGTGTATCTGCAGATGAACAGCATGAGGACAGAAGACACTGCAGTTTATTACTGCGCCCGTGACACACAGTGATACTTCCCCTTAGACATCAGTACAAAGTGCACTTGCTATAGTCACGTGACAAACCCACATTTTCAGAAGCTGTGGATTCATGGAGGTCAAAGAACCAAAATATTTTGATTATCTCTGACTTTTCCTTAATATATCGTAACTAATATTGATTTCCAAATTGATTGATTAGTTAAACCAATAGAGTTACTATTTTTACCACTGATACTGTATCTGAGTGCTTTCTCTCTTTTTTAAACTGTACTGATAAAAATGCTCCACTTCTGAATTCCTAATATTTTTTTTTCTGTTCCAAGTGAGATGATTTTTATTGACATTTATAGTGATTATAATCTTTTTCTCATGAATAACGTATTCTAGTTATTGATCATTTGAAAAGAGGAATTTTGTGCCTCTAGAGGGCAGTCTGTACAAACTCAACCACACAATCATTACATAAAGTGTCTTAGTACCCTGTGTTGATCAATAAATTCTGTTGTCTAATTGTATTTTAAATGCCTGAATATTACATTAATGCCTGTTTCAAAATGTGAATTTGTATGATGTTAAGGTGTATAAACACATACTTTAGTCTTTTCTTTCATTTAGAGAAAGTATAATTAAAAATGATTTAAATTACATTTAAATACAGTGGCTTCTCAGATTCTAATAAATAGCGAGAGTGAAACATTTAGTTGTTGCTTTTCTACACAGAACCTTATAATCATCCACTCATCTATACAGTGAGCAGCATGTGGTTGTGGATTGAACACCTCCATAGTGGTCATGGACACTCCCTATTCAAATAGAGTCGTGTATAAACAGCATGTTCTTGGCTGCTCTAGTTTCCAGTGAGCTCTGTGATAACAGATAACACTCCCATACACTTTAAATCTGGGTGAAGCAGAACTCAGAGAAGGATGATTTTAGGACAGTGTATTTTATTACTACTCATTTCATGTAAGTTTATGTTTTTAATGTGAGATTACTAGCATTATAATCATTATAACAAACATTACATAGTTCTATTTATTTCTTCCAGATTCTTATGGACAGTCCCTGACCTCCTCAGCTTCTGTGGTGAAGAGACCTGGAGAGTCGGTCACTCTGTCCTGTACTGTCTCTGGATTCTCAATGAGCTACTACATGAACTGGATCCGTCAGAAACCAGGACAAGGACTGGAGTGGATCGGGCGTATTGAAGGTGGCACTAGCACTAGATTCACTCAGTCACTGCAGGGCCAGTTCTCCATCACTAAAGACACCAGTAAAAACATGCTGTACCTAGAAGTGAAGAGTCTGAAAGCTGAAGACACGGCAGTTTATTACTGTGCACGAGACTCACACTGACACAACAGACTCCAGAGCTGTACAAAAACTTACACAAGCACGTCCTCATGAGCTGTAAATATTCCCTCAGCAGCAATGCTGAAGGCGGCCGAAATCCACAATAATGACATAATAATCACCTTTGAACAGCTGATATTGAGATATGTCTGCTACTGATGCTCTGTAAAGCCTTCATAATGGCTCTAATCTGAGGTGCTGTTAATTGGTGATTTCTGAGGCTGGTAACTCTAAATGAACTTCTCCTCTGCAGCAGAGGTCAGTTTTGGTCTTGCTTTACTGGGATGGTCTTCATGTGAGCCAGTTTCATCATGGTGCTTGATGGGTTTTGCAAATGCACTTGACAATACTGTTCCTGCAAGAACTATTCCAGAACACCTGACCTTCGTGTCTTAAAATAACAACTGACTGTTTTTTGTTGTCATTACATATGGATTACTTAAGTCCAGTCATTTCATAGTTTTGAAATCTCCAGTATTGTTCTAGAATGTAGAAAATAAGTCACTAAACAAAAAACATTGAATTAAAAGGTGTGTCCAAACTTTTGACTGGTAGTGTACATCAGTAAATAAGTCGATGTCAGTATGTGCAAAGAGAAGTATGTGCAAATTGTATTTACAGCAGATAAAGTGTTAAGAAAAGAGTAATTAAATATTTGTGCAAAAGTCTGCATTATGTACATTGTATGTACAACAGTAACAGAGATAATAAACAGTGGATAGATAGATAGATAGATAGATAGATAGATAGATAGATAGATAGATAGATAGATAGATAGATAGATAGATAGATAGATAGACAGATTGATAGATAGATAGATAGATAGATAGATAGATAGATAGATAGATAGATAGATAGATAGATAGATAGATATATAGACAGACAGACAGACAGACAGACAGACAGACAGATAGATAGATAGATAGATAGATAGATAGATAGATAGATAGATAGATAGATAGATAGATAGATAGATAGATAGATAGATAGATAGGTGTAATCTATGAATTAACAATATCCACCTTTTAATTATATTATACAGAGAAAATGTAAATGTACAGCATGAAGCAGAACTGTAACGTGGTGAAGTGTAGTGAGACATGAGTGTCCTAGCAGTGTAGTGTAGAGTTCAGAAGATTTATGGTTGTGGGGAAAAATCTGGACCTGCTGGTTCTGGTGCAGATGGTCCTGCATCTCCTCCTGGACAGGAGGAGGTTGAACAGTTTGTGACTAGAGTGGGAGGAGTCTTTGATGATTTTGTGTGCTCTGTGCAGACATCTACTGTGGTGAAGAGACTCAGTGGTAATTGGGTGTCGATGATGCATTGGGTGGTTTTCACAACCCTTTGCAGTGATTTCTTTTCATATACTGTGGAGCTGCCATTCCACACTGTGATGGAGCTTGTCAAGATGCTCTCAATAATGCAGCGGTAAACATTAGTCAGGATCTTGGGGGAAATGGTGAACTTTTTTTAATCTTCTCAGGAAGTAAGGACACTGTTGTGCCTTCCTATCCAGAGTTGAAGTGTTCAAATGCCAAGACAGATCTTCAGAGATGTGGACGCCCAGGAACTGAAAGCTGGAGACTTCAGACCCGTTGATGTAGATGGGGGAGTGTCTGCTGCTGTTAGATGTCCGGAAGTCCACAATGAGCTCTTTGGTCTTCTTGGCATTGAGGGTGAGGTTGTTCATGGAACACCATGCTGACAGGCTTTGGATCTCCTCTCTGTAGGCCAGTTCCTCAATGTTGCTGATTTGCCCAATAACTGTGGTATCATCTGCATATTTGATGAACATGTTGGAGTTATGCCATGGAACACAGTCATGGGTAAACAGGGAGTAGAGCAGTGGGCTCAGCATGCAGCCTTGTGGGATGCCGGTGTTCAGGATGAGGGTTGAGGATATGTGATTACCCAACCTTACAGACTGAGGTCTATTTGTTAGGAATAAAAATATAATCATTTAATATCACAAGACAATAATCATTATAATGTATTCAGTCACTTGTTCATCTTTAGGAAGTTTCATTTGGGTCAGAGTGCTGGATCCAGAGTCCATCCCTGGATCCAGAGTCCATCCCAGGACATGTTACAAATTCACACACTCATTCACACCTAGGGGAAATTTTAATGAAGATCACTGATCTTGATCACTGTTGGGTGTAATGCATTACCTAGTAGCAGGAGCAAGTGGCTGTTTTGGAACTATTCCAAATGAAACTATTCCAATTACTTCTCTTTTTTGGCCCAGGTAGACAAGAACATTAACGTGAAATGTAAGCTATGTCCTGGTGAAAAAAACTATCGGCCCCAGACAATACCACGAGTAATTTACTGAAGCACTTGACAAGGCAGCATCGACAAACACTTTTGAGTGATCCATGTTCATCGACAGTACAAATGTTAAGCAGGCAAAACTTGATTTTACATCAGGAGTGTAGAAAATGTCCAAAGGTGAGCTAAAAAAATGATTGCAGGCTACCAGTCAAGGTTTATAGGGATTTTAGGAAGTAATTAATAATGAGTTAAATTACTTATTGAGAAATTAAATTACTTTTCAGACAGAGTAATTAGAAACACATTTTAAATACAGCATTGATGGTGTAATTACTAATTAATAACTTTTTTTGTAGTAACTTATCCAACACTGCTGCTGATTCAATTTCTCAAAGAAGATCAATTTAAACTTTTGAATAATAAAGTAGATGAAGTATAGAGAATAGTTTCACTGTTGAGTTGTTGATAGATATTAGATTTCAGCTTTGCCTTCTGTTCACTAGAGATTACAATTCTTCTTCAGAATTTAAAAACACCTGATCTAGAATCTTCTCAGCTATTTCTCTCTGGATTCATCAGTTAAAGCCTCTAGAGTGCAGACTATACCAGAATGAACATCATGTTCTATTGAACGGTTTGATTATAATGTTAAATCTAGTTCATACTGTTCAGAAAACACTGCAGTATTTCACCATGGGAGAGTCAAATATGGAAGGAGTTATTCACACTGTTATTTTAACACAGAAACCAGGAAATTTGTAGACATGAGAATAATTTCTGTGTTAATGTAATTATCTACATTGCAGCATACATATGACTGATAATTATTATTATTTTCATGTATTATGAATCAACTCTTGGAGCTGGGGGTCATCCCCCCAGTGTTATGCAGTGAATGGGCCATGCCTGTCATGCCAGTGGTTAAGAGGAACGGGGATGTGAGGATTTTCAGTGAATCCGGCTCTGTGAATATGCTCATATGAAGACTGTGTTCTCTTCACATAAATTCAGAGACCTAAGAAAGTCTCTTAATGTTCCAAATTTTATAGATTTATAATCACAGATTAGAGACGTTCATGAGAAGGGGAGATTTTCACGTGTAGAGGAATCCATCCCATTTTGTCCCTAAGATAAGGAGTGTCTCTATGCAAATGTCCTTCCCTGTTATATATTTAAGCAAAGAAGACCAAGAGCTTTTACTTCTTCTGCTTCAACACACACCATGATCTCTACATCCCTACTGCTGCTGCTGCTGGCAGCCGTACACTGTAAGTGTTTTTACATTTGACTTTTAATACAATTTTGGTTCCTTAAAGTTTTTTGTTTTTACATCATTAAAATAACTTTTCTTTAACAGGTGTTCACTGTGTTGAGCTGATCCAGACCGGATCCACAGTATTAACTCCTGGTCAGTCACTGACTCTGACCTGTAAAGTGTCTGGATATTCATTAACTGATAGCAGCTACTGTACAGACTGGATACGACAACCTGCAGGAAAAGCTCTGGAGTGGGTCGGAGAGATATGTGGTAGCGGTAACACTTTCTACAGTGAGAAACTGAAAAGCAGGTTTCAGGTTTCCAGAGACACGTCCAGCAGCACAGTGACATTAACAGGGCAGAACATGCAGACTGAAGACACAGCTGTGTATTACTGCGCTCGTTACACACAGTGAGACAGATAAACAACGTCCCTGTACAAAAACTCCAAGTACACTGAAACAGTGCTAGCTCCCAACATCCTCCTTCATTAAAAAAGAAATAATAATGATACCAGTTCTGACTACAGCACCGGAGCCTCATGAACAATTCGACAGTCGGTTTCTGATTACATTGAATTGATTAGGCTCATGTTCATTTCACTCATGTTCATTTCAGCTATCAATATCTGACATTCACCTGTGTGTGAGTAAATCACACTTACAGCAAGGTTTTACAAATCTTCAGACAGACTGACTGTTTGTTGAATTTGCTTCTTACACACATTTTCATGCATGGTTTCTTCACACTGTGGAGTTTTTTAACCTCCAAAATTGTCCTTCACCTGCATCTGATGAGTTTTCCCAGACCGGCACACACATCCATTTTATTTTCCATTACGTTTAATAGCCTCCGTAATGAAATAATAAATGATTACATACAAAAATGGAAGGAAAAATGTTTAAAAATTCTAAACATTTGAACAGTTGTGCAAATTATGTTCCATTTTTACTGACAATTCACCTGAAAAAGTTTACTCAACCTCTTGAACTGTATACTGTATAATTAACCTGCACACACTTTAGAAATATTTGAACATTATACTTTTTGTTAAGATTTAAGGCCTGTGATGGTTGTTTTTTCTTTATTCACACAACATCTACCCAACATTTTGAGGTTTAAAGGACTGAAGGTGTGTCATAAATATGAGAACATGTTCTCCTGGGATTTACATCAAAGTCATAAACTCTAACTACAGCATTGTTATGAAGCTAAGACATTACAGCTCCATTATATCAGTGTCTCATTAAACCAGGCTGCTTCATCCACACAGCTTGATCAATTACATAGTAAATAAATAGTAAGTAACTAATATTTTGTGAATGTGTATGTTTTTACATTTGCAGGCAATGCCTCTTCTGAAAGCCTAAACACTTATATGCAAATCAACAAATCAAACCCCTTTATAAATGATTAGAGGTGTTTTCAGGAGAAGTGAGGATCTGGGTTCAGGTATTAAATGTATTGAACTGGTAAAGTCTGCAGTCATGCTGGTTAAGCCTGGAGAATCATTTTCAGTCCCCTGTAAGATCACTGGATACTCAGCCACTAGTTCCTGTACTAACTGGATACAACAATCAGGACATGCACTGGAATGCAGTGGTGGACCGTCAGGGTCAGCAAGGCCTTCTCTGCTGGCCTAAACAGCAGTGATCTGAATCACTGACTTGCATTTTAATATATTTAATATATTTTTCCATGAATGTGTATTAAATTATTCCCAATAGTCTATTATCTACATTTCATAGCTTTTCTCTCGGTTGCGCTGCTTCCAGTAGTGTATATTTATAATAAGAGTATTTATCCAATCATATTTCAGCCAGTGGCTGACATCATGTGTTGCCCAGCTCTAAGGCCTTCAGAATTAATAGTGCAGGCGCCCGTACCTTAAAATAAGTGGCAATGAATCTGTTCCATTAACCAATCAGATTTCGAGTTGGCGTCACGGGGCCATCTAGCAGGCATACGATTACGTCAGGAATTTCCCGTCCTTTGATTGGATAGTTGGAGTAGTCAGAGGCAGCGACCCGCCCATATACAGTGTTTCTATATTCACTGTGTCTCATTTTGGATGCTGCGTTCTCCGGAGATTGCAGTTTGCTGCGTACGTCATCAAGAATGTCTTTTTTGAGAAAAGTAACCGTAATAAAATTGACTGTTCCTTGTGAGGTGTGAAATACTGTAGCCTATTTTCTTTTTTACTTTGTTTTTAATTAACGGTTGATTAGTATCTATTGCCGTGGTGTCCAGTTGCAATTCTAGAATTTTCATTTAAGTGGGGCTCAGCAACCAGTGAGGGTATAATAGTAATAAATAAATGAATAAATAAATAAAATAAAGGTTTGACTAACAGGGTAGGATGGTAAACTTATTGCATAATTCCACTGTATGGCATAGATGTGTATAACATTTGAGTACTGAACAAGCCAAATACGAGTCTTCCTGATCACACACTCACACACACTCACACACACACACACACTTACACACACTCACACACACACACACACACTTGTCCTCTGATCCTCGGTCTGTGGATTGAAGAACGTGCTGAAAGACGGGGAGGAGCTGAAGTCTGCCGCTGTTTTCATATGAAATTTAAAGGGGACTGAGGAGATCACCAATTTGTGTAGAGTTTATGGAAAATCGCAGAATTTTAGGAGGGCTGAGTAGAAAATGGCCTAGTGACGCCCATGGTGGCGTCATAATGATGGTATAGAGGTGGATTAATTCAGGAAGGACACCAGTGAAGGCCTAGATCTGAAATGCACAGCCCGCCACTGCTGGAATGGATCGGCTGGTACTGCAGCTCAAGTGATACTGCCAGCATAAATTCACTAAAAAACAAGATCACTTTCTCAACTGAAGCCTCTAACAACACTGTGACTTTACACGGGCAAATCTTTCAGACTGAAGAGATTGTTGTGTATTACTGCACTCGTAACTCACAGTGAGACAGATCAACAAAGACGCTTTAAAAAAACACCCAGTACAGAAGACTGTTAGAAGACTGTTAGTGTCGTATCTCCATGTTTTACCTTCTGTGTTTCTCAGAAGTGTGAGCAGACAACACCAGATTAAATCTACTAAATAAAGCATGACATCTCTACATCTCATTAGAACTGAGTTATGATTCAGATTGGATCATGACCATATTATTGTCCTGCAGGCCACTGAATCATTGTTCCTTGTCCAGTGGGATTGACTTTTAAATAACTTTAGGAAATGATAAATCAGTATATAGTTAAACATTTCAATATTAAACCCTTTCAGTTTAGTAAAATCAGAGTTTTTTTTTCCTAATTTGTATTGACCTTATTAAACAAGATTTATTTTTTAAATTGTCATACAATTAAAATGATTTATATTTAGACATTTTCAATGATTTTCTGTGAATGTTGAGGTTTTCTGAATGTCTTTTTATTGGACTTTGAATTTGCCTGCTCTCAGTATGTTCACTATTACTTTACTTGTTTAAAAAAAGTGTTGCTATCTAACAGGTGAAGGGATATACACAGGAAAATGATGTACTTGTTATTTATAGAGTATAATGATTGCAATATTTATTAAGCAGTTAACCAGATTTTTGCATATTTGTGAAAAATGTTTCATAGAAAGTGTTTTCCTCGATATGAAGTTTTATATATATGTGTGTTATAACACATAGCAAAGGGTCTGGGCCAGATCTGGCATTAAGCTGGCACTGCTGGCTGAGTGATGGCATGGCAAGTGGTATGTCAACCAGATGCAGACCAGGTCTGACAATGATGGCACTCTTTATATGATGGCATGCCAGATGTGGCCCAATTATGTTTTCTGTGGGCCAAATCTGGGTCAGCAGTATGGCCCAGTGCTGTCCCTGTTCTGAGCAAACAGTGTGGCCCAGTGCTGGCCTTGTGCTGGCCCATGCGTGGCCCACCTGTGGCAAACCAGATATGGGCCACCCAAGGGTGATCATTCTTTGTGGTATGTGGGCCGAGTGTAAGTGCACTGTGTGGGCCAGATTTGGGCCTGGCATATGTCTCCAGCAGCACAGTGTTTTTAAAGGGGCAAAACTTTCAGACAGAGATACAGCTGTGTATTACTGTGCACAAAAGCGACATTCATTCAGATTATTTATAAAAATGAACATTGTGGTTAAAAGAGAAAGTTCCAAATATAAAATCTTTTTGTAATTGGGGTTTATTAAATTCATAAAAAAGACTTTTAAACAAAATAGTTTTTCGCCTGTTATAAACCCACATATCCTCCATCAGATGAATCTCCTCCTCATGATTTAAATACATTTCAGATACATTCTCCTCCCATCATCAGCAGATAAGCAAATCCAAGCATCAGAGCTGGATCTCACTCTATTTATATGATGTGATGGTGTCTGTTAAACTTTGGAGAACAGAGAAGACTCCAGTACAAACAACACACACCATGTTCTCTACATCTCTACTGCTCCTGCTGGCAGCTGCTTCTTGTGAGTGCTTTATCAAATTCATTCATTTACTAGATGAAGAATAAAGGTGCAGCAGATATTGTGTGAGATATCACCATGTGTTTTCCTCCACAGATGTACATGGTGAGGAACTGACTCAGCCTGCTTCCATGACAGTCCAGCCAGGCCAGAGTCTCTCCATCCACTGCAAGGTTTCATATTCAGTTGAAAGCTATGAAACAGCTTGGATACGACAACCTGCAGGAAAAGCTCTGGAGTGGATTGGATACATCGATAGTGATGGGGATACAGCTTACAGTGACAAACTGAAAAATAAGTTCAGCATCTCCAGAGACACTTCTACTAACACAATAACAATTGGAGGACAGAACATGCAGACTGAAGACACAGCTGTGTATTACTGCGCTCGTGACTCACAGTGAGACAGAATAGTGGATTCCTCTTACAAAAACCTTATGAGACATGTTACACACATCCTCTCAATGCAACTAATAAATCATCTCAGTCACACTTTCACTTTCTTTCACTGGAATGAAGCTGTAATCATTTTCAGCATTTTAAAACAGTCACACAAAGTAATTTTCAAATAAAAAAAGAAAACATTATTGAAAGAGTGTTCATTCTGAACCTTTATTAATTCTTTATTTTACATTTTTATCCAACAGTTGAATCAGTGTTTACTGAGTGGATTCAGGAATAATACAGCATGTTTCCAGCAGTGTGTTGTGTTTAACACACAGTCTGTTCTCACAGTGTGAGGTGCAATAATTGAAACAACTGAAGGAGGCAGCAGAGTTTAACAAATAGTGAAAAAAGTGAATCCACAAACTGCATTCTGTATGAGACTCATTCACTATCACTCATTATCAGACACGTATTGATTTTTCATAATTTAGGATGATTTGTGCTACATATTACCATATTTACACCAGATATGAAGCATTTTATGAAAACAAAATAAAAAAATACATTCTATCCTACTTCGTCCCTCAGTCATTATCATGATGATGTGAAACCTCTGCTAGATTTGAGCTTTTCAGATTAATTGATTAAGTGAATGCTTTAATTTCTTTTGCAGGTTTAAAATGTTAACATTTCATATTATGGGTTTATGTGAAACATTGAAGACTAAAACATTTTAGAGAACTCCTCTCAATGTCTACTGGGTAAAGGGTTTTCCTCCATGTGGTTTATTTGAAACGGATAAGTAAAAAAAGAGAAGCAGATACTTAAAATTATTCCATCATTCACAAAGATTTAATAACAGACAAGTTGTTGGCATGAGCTCCTGACTAAATGAATCAGTGATGATTTGTGACCTGAATTATTTCTTTAATTAATTTCAGTTTATTTTAAACACACAGAAGAAAAAATGACAGTTTCTGAACAAACCAGAATGTTCTTCTGGGTGTTACAGTTTAGAGGTTGAAAGTCATTTATATACTAAATTTAAGTTGCTTATTCAGTTTTAAATAAATATAAAGTAACTTAAGCACCAAAGAACATTTTTCACTGTGGTTATAAAAACATGTAGAAGACCAGCAAAACAATAGGTAAATGAATATGCAAAATGTTCACCTTACAGCTACATATAGAGAAATATCAGCCACCGTCACAACTACATTTTACACAGTAACTAATCCCCACATTATCATAAACTCAGCTTAAACAACTAGATCAGCATTTATCAAAAAATAATACAAGTGTTTACTTAGTTGATATTTAGTAATAATTTTTTTTTCTTCATTTATTATTTCAAATGTTATCTCAAATAAATGGTAATAATTAAAATTACAAATTAGATTTTAACTCTTTTCTTAGTGTATTAGATGTAAACTGTTTCAATATTTATAATGTTATTAGAAGATAATTTTTCAATTCAATTTATTTGCATAGCGCTTTTTACAATGAACATTGTCTCAAAGCAGCTTTACAAAAGTAGAGAAACAGAAAGGAGAAAAAAAAGAAATATTAAATGAAATTATTAAACTATTTTATCCCTATTTATCCCTAATAAGCAAGCCTGAGGCGACAATGGCAAGGAAAAACTCCCTGTGATGAAATGAGGAAGAAACCTTGAGAGGAACCAGACTCAGAAGGGAACCCATCCTCATTTGGGTGACACTGGACAGTAAATAATGTAAGTGTAAATAATGTCCTATCTACAACAGTAACCATGGGCCTATGAGGAACTATTAAGTCAGTGTAGTTTCTGAGTTCATTATAGACACTAATTCCTTGCTATCAGAAGCTAACAGATGTAACGGGCGATCTGTGATGGTGTTAAAGTCCCCAAATGGCTCTGTCCACGGCTGTCTCCTGGGTCACAGGCTGTCCACACAGATCCATCCACAGCATCAGTGGGCACTACTGGAACATCCAGACAGTAAGGCATTACAATAATCCAACCTAACAAAAGCATGAACTAGTTTTTCTGCATCATGAAGTGACAACATATTTCTTATCTTAGCAATATTTCTAAGATGAAAGAAGGCTACCCTAGTGATATCTACATGAGCTTCAAACGAAAGACCAGAGTCAATAATCACACCAAGATCTTTTACTGCTGGACATGAAACAGAAAGACCATCCACCGTTACTCTGCAATCAGAAAGCTTACTTCTAGCTGCATGTGGTCCAAGTAAATGACCTCTGTCTTGTCAGATTTAAGCAGGAGGAAGTTAGTAAGCATCCACTGTCTAATATCTTTTACACATTCTTCAATCTTAATGAGCTGGTGTCTCTCATCTGACTTAGCTGAAACATATAGCTATGTGTCATCGGCATAACAGTGGAAGCTAATACCATGTTTATGAATAATTGCACCAAGGGGTGGCATATATAAGGACAAAAGCAGTGGGCCTAAGACAGAACCTTGTGGAACACAGAACATAACCTTGGTATGCATAGAGAAGTCACCAATTAGATCTACAAACTGATAACGGTCAGTCAATTAAGACCTGAGAGGGCTGTTCCTTTAACACCAACATGTTCTACCTTATCAAGTAGAATAGTGTGGTCAATGGTGTCAAAAGCATTTGTTGATATGAGGACGTTTTCTGTAAAGAGATGTTTATTTCGAGTTGTTGGAAGAAGTCTCCAGTATCAGGGTCAGGGTTAAAGCTGTGACTTTATTTTCAGTATGGGAAAGTCTTCAAGACAGAGGAGTTTTACTCAGTAGCAGGACAAGTGGTGAGGGAAGGAGTGTTTCTAGCTGAAATAATGTTTGAGATAACAAGAAATAACTTCATTGCTGATTATTTCTCTATAACAAAACCTCCCCAGTGTTTTATTCCTTACTTACTGGCACTGAGTTTCTCCACTTGTGTTTGTTTATGTAAAGCTCCAAGTAAGTAACAGCAATTTATTATTAATACAAGACAATGAGAAGGCAGTCTGAGTGAATAAACCATTCAAATTACAATTTTTACATTCAAACTTTTTTTCAAACACTCATAATCATATACAATACAACATGTAGTGAAATGCTTTTTAGGACTCTCCTTAAAAATTAATTAACACTAATATAACTATCACTAGAGTAAAACAATAAAGATAATACAAATGTGATACAATAAAATAAAATAGAAAATATAGGGCATATAGGGAATATAGAGGGGAACTATGGTGGAAAAGTAAAGAAAAGTACAGAAATATCTGAATACAGTGATTGGATTTGTATAAAATACAGTGATGTGGTATGAATGGAATGATAAATATAAATATGGAATGTTGTATTTATTGGTAAAGTGCATGTAGTGCAATTTTACTATTGTGCAATTGTGCTTTAGTCCAGCTGGGGTAGTGGATGTTATGGCATAAGTCTAGAAAAGTCCAGGCTCTAGGTGTTCTCCTGGTTGAGGGCCTGAATGACCTGCAGGATGAAGCTGTGGAAGTGTTTCCCTGAACTCATGAGAGAAAAGAGACCATTGTTGGGATGGCTGAGGTCTTTCACTATCTTCCTGCCCTTGGTCCAGCACCACTTGCTGTAGACTCCAAGTGAGGGAGCTCAGTGTACACTCAGCTGATTGCACCACCCTCTGTAGAGATGTCAGGTTCTGGGTGATGTGAACACCTAGGAACCAGAAACTGTCCACTCTCTCCACTTGGCTCCCGTTGATCATAAGTGACTCAGGCACTCAGGACTAGTAGTCCTCTATCAATTTCTTTGTCTTGCTGATGTTCAGGAGATTGTTCTCCTGGTTTTTAATCTCCTCTCGATAAACCCTCTTACTGTTGTAATCTACCACACAATGATTCCTATGAATTTATAGGATATATAAATTAAATAGCTACATTTAGTAAAACAGGTTCTTGAATGTTTCCTAATGTGTTCATTAGATAAGTAAGGCATCTTCAAAAATTATTTGACTTGTGTTCCATTTCTGATAGAGAAACATTCTGTTGTAGGGATTTATAAAGTTACCTTATCATTCAGATAGCTATACAGTGAGCAGCATGTGGCTGTGGATTGAACTCCTCCATAGTGGTCATGGACACTCCCTATTCAAATAGAGTTGTGTATAAACAGCATGTTCTTGGCTGCTCTAGTTTCCAGTGAGCTCTGTGATAGATAACACTCCCATACACTTTAAATCTGGGTGAAGCAGAACTCAGAGAAGGATGATTTTAGGACAGTGTATTTTATTACTACTCATTTCATGTAAGTTTTTTTATGTAAGATAATTACTAGAATTATAATCATTATAAGATACCATTACCTAGTTCTACTCTTCTCTTCCAGATTCTTATGGACAGTTCCTGATCTCTGCTTCTGTGGTGAAGAGACCTGGAGAGTCGGTCACTCTGTCCTGTACTGTCTCTGGATTCTCAGTGGGAAGCAACTACATGAACTGGATCTATCAGAAACCAGGACAAGGACTGGAGTGGATTGTCAATGTATTGACAATGGCACTATGGCACTATATTCACTCTGTCACTGCAGGGCCAGTTCTCCATCACTAAAGACACCAGTAAAAACATGCTGAACCTAGAAGTGAAGAGTCTGAAAGCTGAAGACACGGCAGTTTATTACTGTGCACGAGACTCACACTGACACAACAGACTCCAGAGCTGTACAAAAACTTACACAAGCACGTCCTCATGAGCTGTAAATATTCCCTCAGCAGGAAGATGCAGAGACATTTATTATAAAGAACAACATCTATTTACACTCAGCTTTGAGATCTTCTTCTTTATTCCAATCTCTTCTTGTAGTTATTAATATTAATAATAATTCCCATGTTATTTATCACATTTACATTATAATGTCTTGGCAAATCAGCTCCAGGACAATGATTCTGATGACTAGTTGTCTATATACTGTACTATTCATGCTTTTATTCTTCTTATTTGTTATGCAAGCTGCAAGAACACTACAGGTCAATAGTTAATTCCTGAATTTGGAAACACAGAGTCTATTCAGCAGCACAGAATCTGATGAGAGATCAAACGAAATGTACAAGTTTTCTTCAGGATCTCTACTACAAACTCCTGAATATAAAAATCACCTTTAGGGGGCAGCAGCACACTTGTTTTCACGAAGGATTCATGAAACTATGAAATCTAATAGATTAAGTTTTTTTTATGCAAATTTGTCCTGTATTATAAAAAAAAAAAAAATCAGCCTCTTGCTCACCAGAAGTTTGTGTCACACAACTGAATCAAAGAGGTTGATGATGGGGCAGAGGGTCACTCACTACTACATCTTTGTTATAATGATAACCAAAGGTACCTGAGACTCCTTTACTTTATATTTCTACCCTCAGAATATCTTGTCTGTGTTGATGATCATCTTGGATTGTTATGTTTTATCTGCTAGGTGTCAGCAGTGATGAGATCAGACTGGACCAGTCTCCTGCTGTGGTAAAGAGACCTGGAGAAACTGTGAAGATCTCTTGTAAGATACACGGCTTTGATATGACTGAGTACTACATGCAACCAGGGAAAGCTCTGGAATGGCTTGGCCAGATGGATGCTGGCAAAAATCAACCAATATATACAGAGACTGTGAAGAACCAGCTCACCTTTACAAAAGACGTCTCAGCAAGTCTTGACCTCTAAGTACAACACAGTACTTAGAGGTCAAGACTCTGAGGACAGTGGACACTGCAGTTTATTACTGCGCTCGAGAAGCCACAGTGACTGGATCTAAGGAAGCAGCTGTACTAAAACCAGACACACATTTTCACACAGTGTTTATTTTGAACAAGTCACATGTACTGTTATCATTTATCTATTATGTTCTGTGGTTATTGAAAAGCTCAATTAGATTTTGTTTACAATTGATTATATTACAATCCAGAAATAAATAAATGTGTATTAAACAGTTTAATGTTTTCTTGAAATGTTGAAAATCTTACCCACCATTCAGACTCTCTAAAGACCAAGTGATACCATTTCTGATCACCCATTATATCTGTACTTTTATACTGGCAGTTTGGCTTTAACAGCATCAACAATGTTCATTTTCTGGTTCTCTACATGACTCTAAATAAATTGCAGTTAAATTTCTCTGTCTGCATCTGCAGGTTTTATGTGTTCAGGAGTCCACAAGAGAACAAATGTCATTTCAGGAACACTGAGTGTACAGTTGTACAATTTACAGAAGACAAGTCACCTGTTTGATTCCTGATTCAATTTCTTGAAGAAGATCATTTTAAACTTTTGAATAAGAAAGAAGAAGAAGTATAGAGAATAGTTTCACTGTTGAGTTGTTGATAGATATTAGATTTCAGCTTTGCCTTCTGCTCACTAGAGATTACAATTCTTCTTCAGAATTTAAAAACACCTGATCTAGAATCTTCTCAGCTATTTCTCTCTGGATTCATCAGTTAAAGCCTCTAGAGTGCAGACTATACCAGAATGAACATCATGTTCTATTGAACGGTTTGATTATAATGTTAAATGTAGTTCATGCTGTTCAGAAAACACTGCAGTATTTCACCATGTCAGAGTCAAATTTGACATGAGAATCATTTCTGTGTTAATGTAATTCTCTAGAGTGCAGCTTACACATGACTGATAACGACATAAAGGATTGTTTATCTAATTATTATTATTTTCATGTATTACGGCAGAGATTCAGATGAATTTGAGGGAACTGGAAATAGATCAGTTTTCAACTGCTCATTAGTCTTCCTTCAACACAAACATGTTAGCTTCAGCTCCACTGCTGCTGCTGGCTCTCGCCCCCTGTGAGTGTTTGGATTCAAGCTTTATTATTTCATCTGATCCTTTCAGTTGGACATGTCAACCTTTTCTTTTTCTCTTTTCACAGTTCTGTGCTACTGAGCTCATCCAGCCAGACTCACTGCTTATAAAGCCAGGAGACACTTTAACCATCACCTGTAAAGTGTCTGGAGCTTCTATTACTGATAGCAGCAGTCACTATGGAACAGCTTGGATTCGACAACCTGCAGGAAAAGCTTTAGAATGGATCAACACCATTTATTATAATGGCAGTGTTAATAAGAAAGATTCACTTAAAGACAAGTTTGTGGTTTCTTGAGACACTTCCAGTAACACTGTGACCTTAGGGGGACAGAACATGCAGACTGAAGACACAGCTGTGTATTACTGCGCTCGTGATCCACACAGTGACACGACAAGCTGCAGTGCAATTCACTTCTTAAATTAAATAACAAACAACATTTTACCAAGTAACTTATTCCCACATTACAAACACTTACAGTCTAAACACTCAGCTAATTATTTAACAAAAACTAATAAAAAGTTTACTCAGTTCATTGTTATGAAGAATATGTTGCTGTTTGAAATGAAAAATGTCTGAATGTCCAGTTAACATTCCATCTGTTTCACATGTTTGAAAGCAGTTTTTACTTCATATAACTGAGTTCAAATTGATACAATAATTCCTCCAATAATGTTGAGTCAATAAACAACAAGATACAGAGAGAGGTATTAGAAGAACAAAACACATCCACACATGCTACTGTATCCCAGCACCCTGTCCTTGATTATTTTCATACAACATCATGCCCCCATGTGTTTTATTCCTTACTTATTCTGTCACTGAGGTCTTCTGCTTCTGCTGTATTTTAGATAAAGGTGAAATTATTCTCAATACAGGACTGTTACTGATTTCTGATGCATAGAGAGGACAGCTTTCTCTCGTGTGAACGAAACAGCATGAAACACACCCAGAGTCTTACAGGAAGCTTTTTCTCATCTCAGCTGTTCCCCTGTGA
Source organism: Hemibagrus wyckioides (assembly GCF_019097595.1). Lineage (NCBI taxonomy): Eukaryota > Metazoa > Chordata > Actinopteri > Siluriformes > Bagridae > Hemibagrus > Hemibagrus wyckioides. The sequence continues at coordinate 21,856,188 of NC_080711.1, forward strand.
ATGTTTTTATATCTCTAGTGGGCGTGTCATGCAAATGAAATCCTGTATTTGAACCATTTATACTGAAACATTCAGCCCAACAACATACCAGCAGTTTGTGTTCATTTACAGCAGCAGGAATCATTTTAATTCTTTGAGATGGGACTAGGCAGTGTTTTGAGTTACTTTTCTTTAGCAATCTTCATTCAATGTTAGTATAATTATTCATTTCATATAGAGCATCATTTTAAGGATTTTCATATTTGCTTTTTTAACATGAACATAAATGTTTGTATGTTCTTGCAGATTCCTGCAGTCAGACACTGACCGAGTCTGATCCAGTGATCATCAAACCTGATCAGTCTCATAAACTGACCTGCACAGCCTCTGGATTAGACATTAGTAGCCATTACCTGGCTTGGATCAGACAGGCGCCTGGAAAAGGACTGGAATGGGTTGCAAGCATCTACAGTAGTAGTAGTTACATATATTACTCCAGCACTGTTCAGGGCCGCTTCACCATCTCCAGAGACGACAGTAAGAAGCAGGTGTATCTGCAGATGAACAGCATGAGGACAGAAGACACTGCAGTTTATTACTGCGCCCGACACACAGTGATACTTCCCCTTAGACATCAGTACAAAAACACATACTTGCTCTAGTCACATGATAAACCCACATTTTCAGATCCAAGGAGGTCAAAGGAACAAAATGGTGTTTGATTTCCCTGTGTGTCTGCAGTCTGTGTATATGAAATCATCTTTTAACATCTCATTAATACGCATTCAGCTTGAGTTACAGTGATACACAGTGATGGATTAAAAAGACATGAGATCTAATGAGTAAAGAGTAGTGATGAACCTGACAGCATGAAACACACCCAGAGTCTTACAGGAAGCTTTTTCTCATCTCAGCGGTTCCTCTGTGAATGTTTTTATATCTCTAGTGGGCGTGTCATGCAAATGAAATCCTGCATTTGAACCATTTATGCTGAAACATTCAGCCCAACAACATACCAGCAGTTTGTGTTCATTTACAGCAGCAGGAATCATTTTAATTCTTTGAGATGGGACCTGACTGACTCACCCCAGTTAAATGATCCGATTCTGCATATTAACTCATGATTCATGAGTCCAAGGTTTTTTTTTATGAAACAATACAGAACATTATATATTATACATTAACATTATTGCAGTTCTTAAACATAGCAGAGAAAAAGCAGACTCGCAGAGCCGGGTCATAGACTGATTCAGCTGATTCTCAGTGGACTCGTGGAGCCGGGTCATAGACTGATTCAGCTGATTCTCAGTGGACTCGTGGAGCCGGGTCATAGACTGATTCAGCTGATTCTCAGTGGACTCGTGGAGCAGGGTCATAGACTGATTCAGCTGATTCTCAGTGGACTCGTGGAGCCGGGTCATAGACTGATTCAGCTGATTCTCAGTGCACTCGTGGAGCCGGGTCATAGACTGATTCAGCTGATTCTCAGCGGACTCGTGGAGCCGGGTCATAGACTGATTCAGCTGATTCTCAGTGGACCCGTGGAGCCGGGTCATAGACTGATTCAGCTGATTCTCAGTGGACTCGTGGAGCCGGGTCATAGACTGATTCAGCTGATTCTCAGTGGACCCGTGGAGCCGGGTCATAGACTGATTCAGCTGATTCTCAGCGGACTCGTGGAGCCGGGTCATAGACTGATTCAGCTGATTCTCAGTGGACTCGTGGAGCCGGGTCATAGACTGAGGCCTTGTCCACATGTACATGGGTATTTTTAAAAACAGAGTTTTTCCTCCTTCATTTTTAAAAAAAAATCTTGTCCACATGAAAACGCAAAAACGCAGTCTGAAGCACTGTCAAGAGCATGCCAAACCAACAGGTGGCAATATAATCTCAACCGTAAAGCCATGTTGGCCAATCAGAAGCCTGAGAAAAATGTTATTACCGGTTCTGCTAGGCTAACAACATGGCACACCGAGGAAGGGGAGAATCATATGTGTGGACTGATAATGAAGTAAAATTATTTCTTAACGTCACAACTGAATATAAAAATACCAAAACACAGGAAAACGTGGACTGGGAGTCTTGTCAGTCCAAGTACGCTGACGTCCTAGCTCTTTTCCTTGAGCAGTACCCTCAAGGAAAAAACACAGATTTTCCTCATCGCAAAGAGGATATAACCAGGGCCATCATCACCAACAAGCTAAAGGTGATACGGGGGAAATACAGACAAGCGGTGGACTCCGGTCGGAAAAGCAGTCACGGCAGAGTGGTTCTACTCTACTTTGAAGTATGTGAGCTGATAAGGGGTGGTTCACCAGCAACGACTACCATTTCATCTGGTATAGAAACGACAGATGTTATTACGGCTTCTCATTGCAGATCGGATTCTGCATCTTCATCTACACTTGACTTGTCGTTTGTGGAAATGTCTTCTGTGTCTGATAAACTTCAAGAGTCTGACGGCAGCAATTTGGCCCCCTCGGTGGTGAAGGAGAGAAGAGAGCTACTTCATGTATTTTAGCGTTTAATCGTTGATCATTAAGCAAATGCATATGTTTATAAAAGTAAACTGCAGACTAACTCTATATGCCTACCAGTACTGTGTAGAAGAATATAAATATCAGTAAAAGTAAAAGTGCAGAATGCCCCTTTTAGAATAACAGATTTTTTTTTACTGGATTTTAAGTATTGATGTATTAATGTGCTCATCTCTTTAGTGAAACATTTGGTAAAGGTAGGGCTCATCTTACTTTTTATACTGTTGAGTATTAATATTCTGAATCTGCAAAGTAATAACTGAGTTATCAAATAAATTTACTGGAGTAAAAAGTACAATATTTGCCTTCAAAATAGAGTAGTACAAAACGGAAATACCCAAAATATAATTACCTCAAAACTGTACTTAAAAGGATAGTTCACCCAAAAATGCAAAATCATTTACTCACCCTCAAAACCTGTATGAGTTTCTTTGTTCTGTTGAACACAAAATAAGATATTTTGAAAAAGTTGGTCCCCTAACAGCTGATGGCACCCATTGACTTCCCATAGAAGGAAAAAATACAATGGAAGTCAGTGGGTTCCGTCAACTCTCTGGTTACCAGCATTACTTAAAATATCTTCTTTTGTGTTCAGCAGAACAAAGAAACTCATACAGGTTTGGAACAACATGAGGGTGAGTAAATGATGACAGAATTGTGTTTTTTTGGGTGGACTCTCCCTTTAAGTACAGTAATTGAGTAAATATACTTGGTTATATTCCACCAATGGTGTTGTTGTGAACCACAACACATGTAGTTATGTGGCTAACTTGTTCGTTGTAATGTATATTGTCATTCTTGCCTAACCCTTTGGTATGGTGCCACCATACCAAACCAGGGGCCCTTATGGACACATCTATGCATCTTCACCACCACTCAACATTATAGCTGCCACATTTCCACCCAACACTACACCTTCCACATTTCCACCAAACACTACTATAAGTCTATCACCACACACACCTGGCTCTACCTCACCTGTACAGAGATACGGGCAGTTTTCCATCACACAAGCCCTTTTTCAGGATGACATTTGAAATTCTTGCCACAAAACATTAGAAGGCTATGGTTTGAGCTGCATCTTTGTATTTTATTCATTTTTATTTATTGTTTTTTATTATTATTAATATACTTTAGAGTCATGACTAAGTAAAACTTTGTGTTTAAAGACTGTTGCTGAAATCCACCTGTTCTTGAGTTGTTGAATGTGTTGTGTTAGCTGTTAGGCAGCTCCGATATTCTATATACAAAACAGCTAGCACTGGAATATAAGAAGTCTTTAATGGGCTGTCAAACCTTTTAAATTTTGTTGTACAAAAAAGTTTTTCTGTAAAGACAGCTCATTTTGTACTATCTTGTAATTTGCAAGTGCCTTCCTCATTACATGGGTTTTTGATTTTGTTTCTTAGTTGCTGTCTTGGCCCGCCAACAACATGATTTTGCCACCTACTTTATTTAACCCTCAATTTTAGGTTATGAGGTCAGGTTATGCTACTTTATTTTATTTTAAGTGGATGTTGGTGACACCAAAATGAGCTGACAATGCTCATTAAGTTCATTTGTTAAATTGTGCTGAAACAGTATTCAGGCAAGTTATGACATTTTGTGCAGTGGCTGTTTCAGTGCCAACAATATCAAAAATTTATTCAATAAAAAAAAAAAAGTTCAAAAACTGTACAGATGTCCATGTTATTATTTAACATAAGATTAATGCTCTGTGCCATAAGTGCTGTAATCTCAAGAACATGACAACCACATACAGCTTTCATTTTAAATAAAATTGTGTTAACAATGATTACCTGTGGGAATGGAAAAAAAAAAACGTTTAACTTAACACACTTTTTTACATGTTCAGGTTTGACTGGCATGTAACACACACATACAGTGCAGAGAAGACTGGTATAAGCAGCCAACAGAAAGAAGTCATTTTATGGATCACGGAATTCTGTAAGCACTCTCCTGACCCTCTTCCCCTCTCCTGTGATGCAGTCGGCTCTGAAATAAGTCTGTGTGTCTGGCTGGTTGTCCTTGTCATGCTGAATTGACTTGATGTTCTCGCCCATCATCTCCTTAGTGGCCTCACAATAGTTATGGAGCACAAAACAGGCACAGATGACAAAGGGAAGGTCATTTAGATTAATGTCCATCTCCCTGTCCAACACAAACCGTGCTTTCAGTCTGCCAAAAGCACATTTAATGAACATTCTAGCTTGACATAAGGACAGTCCAAAATACTGTTCCTGAACAATGCTCCCCCCATTTGCATACTCCTTCATCAGGTAGGGATATGCCTAGGCAAAGGATATGCTGGGTCCCCAAGAAGGAAAACTGGAATGGATTCCTCATGTTCTAGAATTTGTTTTTTTGAGGAAGGGATTGTGCCATTTTTCAAATGTGTGTTGAGTATGGAGTTTGCAAAAATACGGGCATCGTGGACACTACCCGGCCATTTCACAATGACATCAAAAAATGAACACTTGTAGTCACACGCAGCCTGAATGTTAAGAGAGAATCTCCCCTTTCTGTTCAAGTAATCCATAGCATAAGACATGGCTGTCTTATTTCCACGAGTCCCATCCACAGCACCGGTGCACTGAGGGATGCCATGGGCTCGGTGAAAGCCTGCTACAAGTTCCTCTACTTTGGACTCAGTGACAGGTAATTGTATATAGACAGGGCCCAAATGGACTGTAATAGCTTCACACACTTGCCTTACTATTTTTGACACCACCTGTCTTGACAATCCAAAGGCGTTTGCCGTCTTCCGTAATCTCCCCATGTCAGCTAACTTTTTTTACAACGCTGACAGGTGATCTCATTACAGTTGTCTTTTCTTCAATGTGTGGGTGAAGCAGCTCACTCAAAGACAACAGCGATGTCCTTGACATGCGAAAATTCTCTCGCCATTTTTCAGAAATGACCATTTCATTCTCGAACTTCTCCCACCAACTAGAGTTCAAAACCGGCGACGATGGCGGCGAGATGGGTGTCGAGGGAGAGTTGTCATAAGCAGTGACCGGCGTAGGATTGCGTTCTGACATCTCTGTTCCGCAATGTAATGGAAAAACTGGGCATGTATCTGAATACATGTTAGAAGCCCTGTTAGCGCAGTTATCAGCAGCAATATTTTGGCTACATCCGCCATTGCACAGACTTGTTTCATGTAAACAAAGAAGACAGTGGCGCACAATCTGACATCAAACAAAGGAAACAACGGCGCGTACACTGACGTCACAAGCCAAAAATCTCCGGTTTCTCTGTCTACACGATAACACTGAAACCGGAGTTTTTAAAAAACTTCACCCTGGCAGGAGTTTTCAAAAATGTTCGATTTCAGAGACCTGATGCTGCGTTTGCATGTGGATGAACGGCCAAACCGCATAAAAAAAGCTGCGGTTTTAAAAATACCCGTGTTCGTGTGGACAGGGCCTCAGTTTCTGCAGATACTGTACACTGCAGTCAAAACTTGTTAAAAAACAAAACAGAAAAACAATGATCTATCCATTAGAAAAATGTGTTTTTTAACCAACAGGTTTTATGACAATATGATGAAAACAAATAAAGACTCATACTATTGAATTTGAAATTTATGTTTTAAAAGTTTTCAATAGAATCCTTTATGGAGACTTGTGGCCTTATGACTGTCAGGGCACTACAATTAGGGCCACTAAAGTAGGGGTGTCAAGCTCAGAAAAAAAGAAGTTTATTATAAGAACTTGTGCCAATCAAATGAGAGGGCTATCTTAAAATGTTTAAAGCCTTTTACTAGCATTAACAACAACAACAAAACAACTTCCCTGCTTAATCCCCCCTACCCCGCATCACCAACACACCCCTGCCCACAAGTAGCTGAAATTAAGTAGATTACCTTTATGTGTAAAATATTTTGTGGATCTATTCTCAAACATGAGATTTGTATATATATATATATATATATATATATTTGTTTGATATTTGTTTGTTTGTTTTATTTAACTTCTTTGGAGTTTTTGACTGTTGGTTGGTTGTTTGGACAAAACAAACCTTGCAATTAAACAAACATTCCCTGATTTTCTTTACAGAACAAACAATAAAAAGAAATCATGACAATAATCAGAGAATTACTCCTGTATAAAAATAATTGGTAATAAGTCCTGTACAAATCAATCATATAATATATAACATTCACATGATGACAGTCATCTTACCTGTTTTTGCGGGAGTCTTCTATATTTTGTTGTTAAGAGTCGGTTGTGGGTCATCATCATCATCATCATCATCATTCAAATGATTCTTCAGTTTTCGTTTTGATGCCATGATGACGTTTGACTTGAAAATTTCTGCTGTCATGATTCTAAATTAAATTGAAACTTTTGAATTGCTGGGTGAAGTGTTTCCTGATTTTCCTTGTCAGCCAATCAGAGTTGGGGACGAAATTTATACCGCGCGTGTTTGCTCGTTTCACTTCAATGTAGGTGCGCGGTGCTAGCGGTCGAAATGTCGTTCCAGTTCACTATTTTTTACCTCTTTAATAAAACGGTAAAGGTGGAAAGTACGTCGCACATTGTTGGTTATTCTGACCAACAAATTAACCAAGTGACATCCGAGCCAGACCTTGACAGCGACGATAATTGGCATGAAATAAAATGGCCCAGCAGAAAAGAACCAGAAAAGACAGTGCCAGCTAAAGTCCTGCTATTTGGGGGTTAGTGTTTTTTAGCTAACTCAATCTGTTTATTTGTATAAAAAGTTCCCATAAAGGTTGTTTTGCTCTTTTATATTAGATTCTTTCAAAGAACTCCTCACAAAGAAGAATTTGTATATTTTGGGTAAAGATATTTGGACCGAGGAGGAAAGCAGAGGCGCACGCATGAAAAAACAAAATACAGACCAAGCCAACAACATGGTGGAGCCTAAAAAGGCCAGAGTGGTGAGTGGATATGAATAATTTCGACAAACGCCATGTTTTCAATTTGACAGTCCAGTTTTAGACATGTTTTATGTACAATATGTGTGGTACTGTACATACTTACATGCTAGGAAATGCAGGTAATGTTAGCTAGCAGAAAGTTAATGCTTTCTTGTACTCTGAAGTTGGAGTCCAGTATGAGTAAGGCGTTTTTCTCCGTGGGACAAAGACATAATCACACCCACTAAGCACGCCTCTCCAAAATGCATGAGGATTTCTTTCACATTGTGAATATATTCTTGTCCATATTTTCTCTCTTTTTTAAACTATACAGTACACATTTTCTGGCAGGCAGTGCAAGCCAGAATTAAAGAGGCAGCCAAGGGCCAGGTGATACAAAACCTGAAGACTTCCCTTTCAAAGAAGAGGGCCATATCCACACAAGATCACCACATCAGTTCTGACGATGAAAGGCCACAACTTAATGATGGTGTAAGCTTTCCTGTGCAGTTGGCTAAATTTTATGTTGTGTGGTGCAAAGTGCTTTATAATAATGCAAATATCAACAGGTGTGGTACTGAGACAAGCAATCAAAGATACAAGAAACAAAGTTTGAGAATTTTTTAATTTTTTTTTTTACTTAAAACTTACTTAAAAACTATAAACATTTTTATCCAGGAAATGCACACAACAGCAGCTACAAAAGTTGGCATCATCAAGTTGGCATCATCTCCTGATCTTCACCACAGTTCTGATGACGCCACAAACATAGGGAGTCCACAACATCCTGACATTGTAAGTTATACTTCCGCATATCATAGCTGTTTGCTGTGTACTCTCTCAGACATGTTTTCTTTGTGTTTTATTGTCATTCACAGCTCTGTGTCCTTTTCATTTTTCAAAATTCCAGGGATGAAGAGATGCGTTTACCCTCAACTCAGAGAATGGCAAGTACTTTTATATTGGTGCTTTTAATGATAGGTCAAATAAAGTTTTCACATCATTACATTGTATCCGACTGTGTAATTTCCCTCAAGTCATAATACAGTAAGTCCCCTATATACAAACATTCAAGTTACAAACTTTCAAAGATACGAACATGCATTCGTGCATGTTCAATCGTGAAAGTTAGATCACATGTTCGGAGTACTTTGTCACGTACATGCAGCGTGCATCCTCTGCAATCCCAGGATGTTCGGAAGCAAGCGTAAAAGCAGCGGGATTGAAGCTGGTACTGCTAAGAAGCGGCAAGCAATAATGATGGAGACAAAAGTGAAAGAGAGAATAGAGAGAATGGAGTGAGGTGAAAAGATGGCAGACATTGCTCGATCTTTTCAGACATTGCTCGATCTTTTCTTTTTTGCTCGTTCTTTTTTGTAATATACTCTGTATAGCCAATTGCGTTAGTATCCTTGTACCTAGACAATGTTTTTTGAACTTACGAACAAATTGGACTTACAAACAAGCTCTCGTAACAGAACTTGTTCGTATGTAGGGGACCTATTGTACAATCTCATGTTGTCCCTCAGTCTTACTTAATTTTATTACTCCAGATTTTACAAGATTTTTTTATTCTAAACATTTGTGTCACTCTATATTACAAGATATTAGTCCCACTGTTTGGTACTGTGTTATACATGTTAATATGGTTTAATGTGATTAATCTTATTCAAACAAAAAAGCCTGGTATTCCATTGGTCTTTATGTTGCAGGAGTTATATGATAATACCGGTCATGGCATGTGGGAGTAGATGAGATCATGGCATCCCTTCATGGTAGGTGTTCAGATGGGCATGGGTGGGGTGACAAAATACATTGTGTTCATTGAATTAATGAAGGAGTGTATGGAGTGTGTTTGGACATTGATACCTTCACCCAGTGGGACCCCCTCATCCACAACCTCAATGTTATCTTTCTCATAGAACTATGAAACTGAAATGGTACATTACAATTAAGTGATGAAAGCATCTATTTATTAATAGTCATTGTTCATTTGTGGATATATAGAACGCTGAATTTGCACCACTTTGGCATCATAGCTTGGTGATTTACATGGTAAAATATGTCAGTAAATCCTGATCTATGTGTCTGATTTCTCAGACTCGGATTAGTTTGCTATATTCATTTAATTATTTGCAATTAACCACATAGTCAGCAGAGGGCATAATCTGACAATTTCTCTCTCACACACACACACACACACACATTTGAGGTTATAATAATCTGCAAGTTTATTCAACTTCAAGAAACATACATAGATGCTACAGTATATATGAATTAGGATTTTAATTTTCACAATTTATTTAACAAGGATGTCAGTAGAGTTTAAAACCCATTGTCCATTTGCATAGTGGAGATATTTTGGGTTGATTTGCTTAGCAGTTTTGGAGTGTATTTGTATGTTAGGCTCTGATACTTACAGCTGGGGTAAGAGATTAGAAACTATGAACAGGAACTTTACCCAGGAAAATGTGCATTTCAAATAGTCTAACTGTAACCTATCACTAACACACAATGCAGTAGGTATCTTATTTAATCAGTAATAACCTTGACTAATAACGTTCTTGTTGTGATTTTCATGATGAAGAGGAATTGTAGGCCATCCTTCCCTAAAAACACTGAGTTCCTTAATAATTAGTTACTGCATATCAATTAGTTAAAGATCTGGACTCTGAACTGAAAGGTTTTTATCAATTTAAATGCTTAAAAAGAGTCCTAGAGTCATTAATTACATTGAATTAAGCTGCAGGTGACTGGCCACTACAAGGACATCAGTAGTGTTTAAAACCCATTGTCCATTTGCACAGTGGAGAGATTATGCTGGCTGTTTACAGAGTGTACTGACTTTAACAAGTGTAGTTATTTGTTTGCTTTTTAATTGAAGATCAGACATTTTACAGTTCATGCAGATGCCCTTATAATTCCAGAAGGTTGACAAACTTAAATACATTTATGAATATTATTTGCATTACAGTTTAATGATTGTTATACAAACAGGATGCACCTGTTCTTTTAGCTGCCCTGCTGCCTGTGGTTTCTTACAGTGAAACTACCATAAAATGATTTACAAAAGAAATATGAAAAACAAATTCATATATTTATATCATTTGTTTATTTTATTTAATTGCATCATTTTAATTTATTTTATTTAATTGCCTAGAACTAATACTTATTACCTGTTCCAGCTTAGTCTTTTGAAAGTGACCTACAGCTCTGGAAAAAAGACACCACTACAAAATAATCAGTTTCTTATGTTTTTTTCTTACAGGGTCATGTATTGGTAAGATGAACAGGTTTGTTTCATTTTTTGTGAACTGCTGACAATATTTCTCCTAAATTCAAAATATAACTATTGTTATTTAGAGTGGATATTTAAAGGAAATGGCAACATATCAAAATAACTCATGCAGTATTTGCAGAGCTTTAATAACTCAAATAAAACAAAATGCAAATAATTTGTAAAAAAAAAAAAAAAGTGTTAATGCTTTGGCTAAATAACATTAAGAAATCAGTATTTGGTGGAATAACCCTGATTTGCATGTGTTTTGGCTCCATGCTCTCCACCAGTTTGTCACACTGCTGTTGGGGAACTTTATACCACTCTTTTTTGCAAAAAAGCAAACAGCTCAGCTTTGCTTGATGGTTTATGACCATCCATCTTCCTCTTGATGACATTCCAGAGGTTTTCAGTAGGGTTCAAGGCAGTGGTATCTTATTTTTTTCAAGGGCTGTATAACAGATTAGGGGCTCTTCATAAGTAACTAAAGACAAATGCAGGCTATTAATGGCTGGAACAAGGCAACATGACACCCCACTGAGAGGAGGGGAGGGAACTCAATGCACCATCTCCTTCAGATGCACATGAATATATTAAACATGGAAACTCAGTCATTCATGGTCACCAGTTCACCAAATAACCCCATTAATATTGTCTTAGCTTCCCCATGGCTGGCTAACCCATTATTCCTTGGAAAAAAAGGTGAGGTTGTGTCTTAGAACCGAGCCTGCTTAAACCTTATCTGTCTCTTTCTTCTCAAGCCAATCATGTAGAAGGCCCTAAAACCCAGAACAAAGTAAAGATTTCAACACTTCACTTTCAAGACTGACCTCACAGAAGTTTTCAGTCAAGTCACTGTACCAAAGTTACCACCTCACTGACCCTGGAACTGCTCCAGTGAGCTTCTGACAGAGAATGCTTATCAACGTCAATGGTTTCTGGCATCATGATGCAAATCCAGATTGCTGAGTGTCACTGCAGTATTTATGTGAAGCTGAGCCAAGTGGAGCAATTGAGTCTCATCAACACTCACCATGAATGAAGATCCCACTCTCTTTATTCCTGCAACTAATCAGCCTCATTGGTGAGTTTCTTAATTAACCTTTGATTAAGTTGTTTATTTGCAGGTATTTGTATTAAATATTGATTAATCTAATATTTTATTTACTCTACTAGGTGTGAAATGTCAAAGTCTTGAGTCATTACAAACAACAGTGCAGAAGAAACCTGGCGACAGGCTGAGTCTCTCCTGCAGAGGATCTGGATTCACTTTTAGCAGCTACCAAATGCACTGGATCAGACAGCAGGCAAACAAACCACTGGTGTGGATGGGGTACATCTATACTGATGGCAGTAAAACTGGATATAGTACATCTTTTGAAGGGAGAACAGAAATCACCAGAGATAATTCCAACAGCATGGTGTATCTGAAACTCTCTGGGGTGACAGCAGAAGACTCAGCTGTGTATTACTGTGCCCGAAGAGCACTGTAGCAGAAATGTGAGGAAACACTGTACAAAAACACTAGCATTGCTGCTGATTCATTTCATCTGGCCAAAAGGTTTCAGAGACCAAACCATCTCTTCTATTTAAATAATGAATCTCCAGAGCAGCATTGTTTAAATAAGGGTTTATGATTTCCTCATTTATTTCATATAGATAATAAATGTTGCATAAATGCTTTTTCATGGAAGGATAATAAAAATGATCATTAAAAATTAGATGATAAATGTTTAGATTATTCATTTATTTCTTATTACTTTTAGTAATTATGACAGAATGCAAACATTTAGTAGTCTTTCATTAACATCAAATGCATTTTGTACTTTTGTCTTCCACTAAAACCTGAAGAGAACTGAATTTCTACAAATAGCTCAATAATGAAACTATGGGGTTTGATATGTGGCTTGATCTGGGGATATCAGATATCTCTCACACACACATTTGTGGGTTTCAAGGCAGTGATGCAATTACTTCTCCATTGCAAGTTTCCTTAGAAAATTTTCATTGTGTCTTTAATTTAAACAATTTCAATATTAACATTGAAAAACTCTATTCAAACTATCAAACAGTAAGCAGCACTCTTGTGTGTTGTCTCTCCTGAAGCATCACACACTTCAATTTAATAAATATCATCAAACACTGAATCTCTTATAGCCAAATTCTCATAGAGGACCAACAAATGGAAAAAAAAATACGATAAATAAATAGTTTCAGTCACTGATTACTGAACATATCCAACACTACTGAAAACAAATCAGCAGTGGTGGGCCGTCAGGGTCAGCAAGTCCTTCTCTGCTGGCCTAAACAGCAGTGATCTGAATCACTGACTTGCATTTTAATATATTTAATATATTTTTCCACGAATGTGTATTAAATTATTCCCAATAGTCTATTCTCTACATTTCAGAGCTTTTCTCTTGGTTGCGCTGCTTCCAGTAGTGTATATTTATGATAAGAATATTTATCCAATCATATTTCAGCCAGTGGCTGACATCATGTGTTCCCAGAATGAAAATCTGCCTTAAGGCCTTCAGAATTAATAGTGCAGGCGCCTGGAGCTTAAAATAAGTGGCAATGAAATTGTTCCATTAACCAATCAGATTTTGAGTTGGCGTCACTGGGGCCATCTAGCAGGCATACGTTTACGTCAGCAATTTCCCGTCCTTTGATTGGATAATTGGAGTAGTCAGAGGCAGCGACCCGCCCATATACATTGTTTCTATATTCACTGTGTCTCATTTCGGATGCTGCGTCCTCCGGAGATTGCAGTTTGCTGCTTAAGGCATCAAGAATGTCTTTTTTGAGAAAAGTAACCATAATAAAATTGACTATTCCTTGTGAGGTGTGAAATACTGTAGACTAATTTCTTTTTTACTTTGCTATTTAACAGTTCATTAGTATCTATTGCTGTGGCATCCAGGAGCGATTCTAGAATTTTCATTTAAGGGGGGCTGTAGGGTATAATAGTATTCCAGTATACAGCATTCCATTGTATTGCATAGATGTGTATCACATTTGAGTACTGAATAAGCCTGATCACACACACACACACACACACATACACACACACACTCACACACACATACACACACACACTTGTCCTCTGATCCTCGCTCTGCGACGCCGCGGTCTGCGAATGGAACGAGCTGAAAGACGGGTCTGCCGCCGTTTCATATGAAGTTTAAAGGGGACTGAGGCAATCAAGAATTTGTGTACAGTTTATGGAGAATCGCTGAATTTTAGGAGGGCTGAGTAGAAATGTTAGGGGGACTAAAGCTCCCCTAAAATGGGCTAGCGCTGTCCATGGTGGCGTCATAATGATGGTATAGAGGTGGATTAATTCAGGAAGGACACCAGTGAAGGCCTAGGTGCGAGATGCACGGCCCGCCACTGCAAATCAGTAATCAAATAAAAAAAAAACATCAGTCAAGTTTTCAAGCACAACAAAGTGGAGAGCTTTGCTATTTGTGGATTCTCAATAACAAATTGTCTTATTAACTTCAAGAAAGAGAAAAGAGAGAGTCTAGTGAAGAAGCAACTGTATATAGCTGCTATAACATAAGTGATAATGGGAAATTAAATGTTTTACAGACATTTCACAATAAAATAGAATATAATTATGAACAAAATAAATGTACAACATATTGTTCAGCACTTAATACAACTGGGATATTATAATTAAAGTAAAAACGCTGATTTAGGTTGTATTGGGAAAAAAAATAATAACTTCAAGGTGTGAGCTCTGACATCACGGCACTGTCACTGATCATTTTCTTGTAACAGCACACACCAAACTTTTTTTATCCCTTCTTTCTGTTATCTTATTTATACTATATTATGTGGTTTCCATACTTTTAGGTATTTAAAATAAGAAAGATTAGAAATGTTTAAGAAAAGCTTTTCTCCTATAAAAGAATTCAAAATCTTTTTAGCCTAAGATAAGGAGTGTCTCTATGCAAATGTCCTTCCCTGTTATATATTTAAGCAACGAAGACCAACAGCTTTTACTTCTTCTGCTTCAACACACACCATGATCTCTACATCCCTACTGCTGCTGCTGCTGGCAGCCGTACACTGTAAGTGTTTTTACATTTGACATGTAATACAGTTTTGATTCCTTAAAGCTTTTCACTTTTACATCATTAAAATAACTTTTCTTTAACAGGTGTTCACTGTGTTGAGCTGATCCAGACCGGATCCACAGTATTAACTCCTGGTCAGTCACTGACTCTGACCTGTAAAGTGTCTGGATATTCATTAACTGATAGCAGCTACTGTACAGGCTGGATACGACAACCTGCAGGAAAAACTCTGGAGTGGATCGGACGTATATGTGGTAGCGGTGGCACTGGCTACAGTGAGAAACTGAAAAGCAGGTTTCAGGTTTCCAGAGACACGTCCAGCAGCACAGTGACATTAACAGGACAGAACATGCAGACTGAAGACACAGCTGTGTATTACTGCGCTCGTGATCCACAGTGAGACAAATAAACAACATCCCTGTACAAAAACTCCTCATCCAGTGTTCATTATAACAGAATGTCCACAAGACACAACACTGATCTATAGAAGTCTTAATATAAAAACAATAATCCCACAAATGAGATCAAAGAGTTAGTAATGTTGTCAGTAATGTTGATTTAAAACCAATATTATCTCTAATATTGCTGCACATCATAAACACTAATATAATTATATCACTATCCTGAACTCTATATACTGTAGTGTCTTTGGCTAACAATAATCACCTAAACAAATTAGAATTAGTGTGATCATGTGTAAAAGCATTTTGACATGACTTTTGAGATGTACAATTCTTCCATTATGATAATAATCCTCAAAGATAAATTTAGTATTTAATAAAAATAATAATATATAAATAATAAATACTATTTCCACTTTCCACATACGATCAACATGTCCTCCATCAGATGAATCTCTTCCTTATGAATTAAATATAGCTTTAAGGCCTGTGATGGTTGCTCTCTCTTTACTCACACACATCCACCCAACATTTTGAGGTTTAAAGGCTCAAATCCACAGCCTCTGGATTTGACTTTGGTGCCTCTTAGATGTCTTGGATCAGACAGGCACCTGGAAAAGGACTGGAATTGATTGCAAAATGGATTCCAGTTTTGGGATGCTTCACCATCTCCAGAGACAACAGTAAGAAGCAGGTGTATCTCAGGATAAACAGCAAGAGGACAGAAAACACTGCAGTTTATTTTTGTAACCATGTACCACAGTGATACTTGCCCTTAGACATCAGGACAAAAACACATACTTGCTTTAGTCACATGACAAACCCACATTTTCAAAAGCAGTGGATTCATGGAAGTCAACAAGCCAAATGTTTACAGTGTCTTTGACTTACATGCTGACTTTTACTGGACTGCTGTGAACATTGTCTGGACTGTGATACAATACTTTTGTAAGATTATTTAATTCATGTCTGAATATACACAATACCACAGCACCATAATACACATGGGTTTGAAATTGACATTGATATTAAATTCTTTAAGTCTGTAATGAGCTTCTGTCAGTATTGAAGTTCTCCTTTCATACTGTTTTGAAGTGTGAGACCTATGCAAGTAGTTGTTCACAAAACTAAGAAAGAGAGCTCAATGTCATTATCAATGAGACTTCTCTATGACTCGCCTCTGTGTTTAGAAGATCATCTGAAACAAGCAATATTTCCTGATTTTTTTTATTATATGGAGACTAATAAAAAGTATATGTAAAAAAACACTCTCTCTTATGCAATTACAGTATATTGATCTGACTAAGACATTTAATAAGAAGATAAATGTTGAGGTCAGAAGGTAAACATTGTGACAATAATAAAAGGCACCAGGCTGATCTGAGGAGGTTTTTGTACAGGCACTGCAGTTTTCTGTATCATTGTGTTATGGTAGCGCACACAATAATACACAGCTGTGTCTTCCATCTGCAGATTCTGACCATGTAGAGTCACCGTGTTACTGGAGGTGTCCTGTGTGATGCTGAACCTGTCTTTCAGTGACTCTGTGTACCCTGTGCTTCCACTGCTACAAATGACTCCAATCCACTGTATATTTTTCCCAGTAGCATGACAATGGTCAAAGCCTGTCCAGGCTGGACATTCACATGACCTGGCTGAGCAAAATTGATTGTGCCAAAATCAACTGCAATAAAAAATGTAAAAAGTACATATTAATCAAATTTCTCTAAAAAATCTCAAGAACAATTACACAAAGTACAACGATAGATGCTTTAAACAAATGTGTGAACTTACAAGATGCAGATATGCACAGCACCAGGAAATAAACAAGCAGCATGTTTGCTCTTGAGGCTGTACTGGTGGGATCTGCTCTTTGGTCATCAGGCTTTATTGAGGTGTAGTCAGGGACAGAGTTTATATAATGTTAGCGCACGCAAAATGGCTCTTTTCCTGTTTTGGTGTACAGGTTGAAGGGGCTGCTGGATATAGCTGTGATATTTCCTAATGTAATAGGTAGACTGTTTTTTTTTTACCTTAAACATCATGTGTATTATACAATAATTAGAATCAGGAATTTATTTAACATCAAAATATAACATTTAGATATCTGGTAGCATTTCGTTTGCATTTATCGAGAAGCCAAAATGCCAATGATCTTATGTTCATCATAATTTGTTGTCAAAGTTTGTAATTAGTTATAAATTCTTTTCATAGAGCATTTTTAGTTATTGTTAGCTAAGCAGGTGTGTTGTATTTCTGTTAAAATTATACAATGTCTGTAAAATCAGATTTACATTTTTTTTTTCAACGAAACCCTCATTCCAGGATACAGTATAAACTATTATTAAATTATAATTCTCTACTTGTTTGTTTTTATGCCTCTAGATGTCAGTCTTTGTAGAGAAGCCCTTCTCAGTATATTTTAACACATTCAGCATCTCTCTCTTTAAACACTCTAATCATTCTCCAGCTTCATTTAACTCAAATAACAGATAATTGCTTTTTTGGGACTCTGCAAAAGTGATCTATATTTAACAACAATATTCAGTTTATTTTATAAATTCTACAGTTATACTCACTTTTTGGGGTTTTATAAAATATTTAGAAAATAAATGATAAATGAGCAGGATCAGGAAAGTTTGTGTATTTATGCTTAGCACAGTGCAATAATACTTCAATACAAGCAGCAGGAGTGTTAGGGCACACTAGAAAATACCACAAGAATAACAGTTAATGACCTGAAAATGTGAAACATACAGTAAGCTTCGTCTCGGCTGTTCCTCTGTGAATGTTTTTATATCTCTAGTGGGCGTGTCATGCAAATGAAATCCTGCATTTGAACCATTTATGCTGAAACATTCAGCCCAACAACATACCAGCAGTTTGTGTTCATTTACAGCAGCAGGAATCATTTTAATTCTTTGAGATGGGACTAGGCAGTGTTTTGAGTTACTTTACTCTAGCAATGTTTATTCAATGTTAGTATTATTATTTATTTCATATAGAGAATCATTTTAAGGATTTTTCATATTTGCTTTTTTAACATGAACATAAATGTTTGTATGTTCTTGCAGATTCCTGCAGTCAGACACTGATCGAGTCTGATCCAGTGATCATCAAACCTGATCAGTCTCATAAACTGACCTGCACAGCCTCTGGATTAGACATTAGTGGCTATTACCTGGCTTGGATCAGACAGGCGCCTGGAAAAGGACTGGAATGGGTTGCAAGCATCTACAGTAGTAGTAGTTACATAACTTACTCCAGCACTGTTCAGGGCCGCTTCACCATCTCCAGAGACGACAGTAAGAAGCAGGGGTATCTGCAGATGAACAGCATGAGGACAGAAGACACTGCAGTTTATTACTGCGCTCGTGACACACAGTGATACTTCCCCTTAGACATCACTACAAAAACACATACTTGCTATAGTCACATGACAAAGCCACATTTTCATTTTCATGGAGGTCAAACAATCTAAATGTTTAATCTAAATGAGTCAGTGTACTGGATTACTGGATTGTTGTGAACATTGTCGGGACATTTACACTGATGCAAAGTTCCATACTTCAATTCAGAATTCATGCAATTAAAATATAAGCAACACACACAACAGTGTAGCTTTCCTGCATCCTTCAGGAGTCTGTGTAATGAGATCCAGTCAGTATAAATATTTTCCCTACATGCTGTTTAAAACACAGAAATATTTCACAATATGACAGAGTGAGAACTATGTAAACAGTTTAGAGTTTAAAAGTCATTTACATACTAAATTTAACTTTACTTATCCAGTTTTAAATAAATATAAAGTAACATAAGCAACAAAGAAAATTTTTCACTGTGATTATTAAAACATGTAGAACACCATCATAACAATATGTAAATGAATATGCAAAATGTTCCCCTTACAGCTACATATAGAGAAATATCAGCCACGGTCACTGTGGGCTAATAGCATTATATCATTATAAAATAACATTACCTAGTTCTACTCTCTTCCAGATTCTTATGGACAGTCCCTGACTTCCTCTGCTTCTGTGGTGAAGAGACCTGGAGAGTCGGTCACTCTGTCCTGTACTGTCTCTGGATTCTCAATGAGCTACTACATGAACTGGATCCGTCAGAAACCAGGACAAGGACTGGAGTGGATCGGATACATTGACAGTGGCACTAGCACTGGATTCGCTCAGTCACTGCAGGGCCAGTTCTCCATCACTAAATACACCAGTAAAAACATGCTGAACCTAGAAGTGAAGAGTCTGAAAGCTGAAGACACGGCAGTTTATTACTGTGCACGAGACTCACACTGACACAACAGACTCCAGAGCTGTACAAAAACTTACACAAGCACGTCCTCATGAGCTGTAAATATTCCCTCAGCAGGAAGCTGCACCCCAGAGACATTTATTATGCAGAACAACATCCATTCACACTCAGCACTCAGATCTTTCTCTCTATTCCAATCTTGTTTTTTTTTAGTAGTTATTAATATTAATAATAATAATCCCCATTGTAATCTATCACATTTACATGGACAATGCTCTAGGACAATGATTCTGATGACTAGTTGTGACTATATACTGTACTATTCATGCTTTTATTCCTCCTATTTGTGATACCAGCTGCAGGAACACTACAGGTCAGTGGTTAATTTCCTGAATTTAGAAACACAGAGTCTGTTCAGCAGCACAGAACCTGACAAGAGATCACATGAAATGTACATGTTTTCTGCAGCATCATTACTACAAACTCCTAAATATAAAAATCATCTGTAGGGGGCAGCAGCACACTTGTTTTCAAGAAGGACTCCTGAAACTATGAAATCTAACAGCTGAAGGATGTTTATGCAAATTCACCCTATTATATAAAAAAATCAGCCGAGGGAGCTGAGGGTCACTCAGTACCAGTGGCGGACTGTCAGGGCCAGCAAACAGCAGTGATCTGAATCACTGACTTGTATGTTAATATATTTAATATATTTTTCCATGAATGTGTATTAAATTATTCCCAATAGTCTATTCTCTACATTTCATAGCTTTTCTCTTGGTTGCGCTGCTTCCAGTAGTGTATATTTATAATAAGAGTATTTATCCAATCATATTTCAGCCAGTGGCTGACATCATGTGTTGCCCAGCTCTAAGGCCTTCAGAATCAATAGTGCAGGCGCCCGTAGATTAAAATGAGTGGCAATGAAACTGCTCCATTAACCAATCAGATTTCGAGTTGGCGTCACGGGGTCATCTAGCAGGCATACAATTACGTCAGCAATTTCATATCTTGTGATTGGATAATTGGAGTAGTCAGAGGCGGCGAACCACATAAACTAAATAAAATATATATATTTTATCTCACAATGGCTGACAGAGGAGAAGAAATCAATTTGGTCACGGACATCCTTACAAATGCATTTTCAAGGCGGACATTTTAAGAAAATCCTTTTGATTCTTCAAAATAGTTGGTAAGCTTTTTCAGGAACCATTTATGCTTTTGGGTTTTCTTTTTTTCTGGGTTTTCAGTTTGCCTTCATTCCAGATCCCCGGGGTGGACTGTGGTTTTGTTTTTTTTTGCTGCAGTGAAAGGAAACTTGTGAGACTGAATTGTGTTAATGTGTTTTTTTTGCTATATGTAATGTAATTTTATTCATGTTCTCTACAAGAGCCTGTGACACAGCGCACTGTTATACAGTGTTTCTATATTCACTGTGTCTCATTTCAGATGCTGCGTCCTCCGGAGATTGCAGTTTGCTGCATACGGCATCAAGAATGACTTTTTTGAGAAAAGTAACCCTAATAAAATTGACTATTCCTTGTGAGGTGTGAAATACTGTAGACTAATTTCTTTTTTACTTCGTTATTTAATAGTTGATTAGTATCTATAGTGATGCTATGAAGGTGGATTAATTCAGTTAGGACACCAGTGAAGGCCTAGGTCTGAAATGCACGGCCCGCCACTGTTTATATCAATGTTGTGCATGAAAGGGTTAAGAATTCTCTCCAATTCTGCATTATCCTCAGAGGGAATTTGGGGCATTTTAATGGTATTAAAAAAAGAATCAAGTTCAGAACAGTTATAATCAATTTCAGACGAATACAGGGCTGTATAGAATTGTTCAAAGACCAAAATGATTTCCAACTCATCCTTGGTGATCCTGCCATCATCCCTACGAATAGATGTTATAGTATTTGTAGTTAAGTACTGTCTTATTTGTTGAGCAAGAATTTTCCCACATTTGTCCGAAAGTTTCTATAATTTAGAGCGAGATTGGAGCAAAAGTCTTTCTGTCTGTTCAGATGTTATTAGATCACTCTCTGTCTGTAGCTTTGTTCTTTCCTTAAAAATGTCAGGTGAGGGCTTAATTCCACATTTCAAGTCTAATTGTTTAATTTGATTAAAAGATCATTTAGTTGATGGTTTCTTTTTTTCCCCTCTCCCTCGATGAAAATGAGATTATTTCCCCCATAATATAGCCTTTTAAAGACTCCCAAAGTGTATATGAACGATGCACTGGGGAAAAAAAGAGAACTGCTTATGGCTTGGATATAAGAAACGTCAGAGATCAGGAAATGTATATGTCTCAAAAAAGTATTAATAGACATGGCGGATTTAGTTATTTTGTAGGGCAGGGACATTCGAAGGTCCAAATATGAATTTTCATCAATGTCCAAGTTCTGGAAGATTCAAGATTCAAGAAGCTTTATTGTCATTTCAACCACATATAGCTGACGCAGTACATAGTGAAATGAAACAACGTTTCTCCAGGACCTGGTGCTACATAAACATACAACAACAAAGTTCAACATAAAAACAACACCACAGAGCTAGGACACAAGATTGTCATTAGCCACGTAAAGTCCACAGTGTGCAGCTAGGTGCAAACAGAGCATAGACAAGACAGTGCAAAAGACAATAAATACAAGAAAGACAACACAAAAGAACACAGGACACTTAGCGCCGAAAAGAAAGAAAAGAACGTGTACTGGAATGTAAGTGAAATAAGATAAGATGAAGTGAAATGATGTAAAAAAAAAAAAAAAGTATTGTACAAAAATAATTGTGCAAAAATACACAGCAGCGGTTGAGGTAGTGCAAATAGAAATAAACATAAATATAACTATAGCAGCGGATGACAGGTTGAGGTAGTGCAATAAGTGTGAACAATATAAATTGTGTGTGTGCGTGTGTGTGCGTCCACACAGTCAAGAGAGAGTATGTGTGTATCTGTGTGTGAGAGAGACAGAGAGTTGATATACAGTTCGGTCCTGAGTGAGAGTGTGTGTGTGTGTGTGTGTGTGTGAGAGAGTGTAGAACAGTTCAGTCCAGGGTGTTGAGGAGCCTGATGGCTTGAGGAAAGAAACTGTTGCACAGTCTGGTTGTGAGGGCCCGAATGCTCCGGTACCTCTTTCCAGATGGCAGGAGGGTGAAGAGTGTGTGGGGTGTGTAAGAGTGTGTGTGAGGGGTGTGTGGGGTGTGTAAGAGTGTGTGTGAGGGGTGTGTGGGGTGTGTAAGAGTGTGTGTGAGGGGTGTGTGGGGTGTGTAAGAGTGTGTGTGAGGGGTGTGTGGGGTGTGTAAGAGTGTGTGTGAGGGGTGTGTGGGGTGTGTGTGAGGGGTGTGTGGGGTGTGTAAGAGTGTGTGTGAGGGGTGTGTGGGGTGTGTAAGAGTGTGTGTGAGGGGTGTGTGGGGTGTGTAAGAGTGTGTGTGAGGGGTGTGTGGGGTGTGTAAGAGTGTGTGTGAGGGGTGTGTGGGGTGTGTGAGAGGGGTGTGTGGGGTGTGTGTGAGGGGTGTGTGGGGTGTGTAAGAGTGTGTGTGAGGGGTGTGTGGGGTGTGTAAGAGTGTGTGTGAGGGGTGTGTGGGGTCATTCATGATGCTGTTGGCTTTGTGGATGCAGCGTGCGGTGTAAATGTCCGTGATAGAGGGGAGAGAGACTCCGATGATATTCTCAGCTGTCCTCACTATCCGCTGAAGGGTCTTGCGATCCGAGACGGTGCAGTTCCCAAACCAGGCAGTGACGCAGCTGCTCAGGACGCTCTCGATGGTCCGTCTGTAGAACAAAGTCGGGATGGGGGAAGGGAGATGGGCTTTCCTCAGCCTCCTCAGGAAGTAGAGGCGCTGCTGGGCTTTCTTGGTGATGGAGCTGGTGTTGAGTGACCAGGTGAAGTTCTACGCCAGATGGACACCAAGGAATTTGATGCTCTTGATGATCTTCACAGAGGATCCGTCGATGGACAGCGGAGAATGGTCACTCTGTGCTCTCCTGAAGTCAACAACCATCTCTTTGGTCTTGTCGACGTTCAGGGAGAGGTTGTTGGTTCTGCACCAGGCTGTTAGATGTTGCACCTCCTCTCTGTATGCTGACTTGTCGTTCTTGCTGATGAGACCCACCACGGTCGTGTCATCAGCGAACTTGACGATGTGGTTGGAGCTGTGCATTGCTGCACAGTCGTGAGTCAGCAGAGTGAACAGCAATGGACTGAGCACACAGCTCTGAGGAGCTCCAGTGTTCAGTGTGGTGGTGCTGGAGATACTGCTCCCGATCCGGACTGACTGAGGTCTCCCAGTCAGGAAATCCAGGATCCAGTTGCAGAGAGAGGTGTTCAGGCCCAGGAGACTCAGCTTTTAACAACTGGTTATCATAAAACTTGGTTTTAAAAAGCAAGCATGCATAACAAATCAATACTATTATTGAAAAAAGTGACTTTTGCATTCAAAATACATTAATAACAAATGGCAAAACAAATAATTTAAAGTGTTCAAGAGGCAGGCTAAAAATAACATAATAGAGAGCAGTCTAATGTGAGAAAAGGCTCTGTCTGTCTTCCATCAGCTGCCTAAACCATGGCACAAAAGGAGTGGTTGCTAGACGGGGACACTGGCCTAAATGTTAATTAGTCAAGCTGCTGCAGTATGAGTTCTTCACAACATTCATTACTGAGAAGACTCGCACTGATAGGTCGACCCAGAGTTCAGTCTGCAGAGATGCCATGCTTGCCCATGGGAAGATGCTCTCGTTTCTTTTGACAACTCCTCAACATTCTTGTCCAGGAATGGAGATGGAATGCAGAGCAGCACTAGTCTGCCTACACTGAAGCCCTCAAAGCGCTCCTTGAAATTTTTAGCTAGGCTTCTCCAAAAAGGAAAGATGGTGATGATGGTGATTGCCATTAGTCTGCTGGAGAAGAGTTGGAAAGTGGATATGTGGCCATGTGATGTTACTCTTAAAGATCTCCAGCCGCCTTTCAGAGGAGAGTCCTGCTGCCATCAGATCACACACTGTGTTGCCTTTGCCCTGGAGCCTCTGATTCAGTTCATTTAGCTGAGATGTTATGTCCACTAAAAAGGCCACAAGCTCTATGCTATCATCATTCCTCAGAAAATCCAAGTAAAGGCTGGCTTTGACAAATCCATGTCCAAATCTTTCCTGATGACCCTAACCTCTCCAAGACTCTTCCCTTACTCAGCCACCTGACATTGTTATGGAGGAGTAAGTCATCATAAGCAGCATTTACCTGGTAAGAGAAAAAATAAATAAATAAATAAATAAATAAATAAATAAATAAACAAACAAACAAACAAAGAAATAAATACGAGATCGTTTGTGTTGCAGAAATATTCATAAAGTGAACACAAACACCTTGTAAATGCTGTAAATGTAAATGGTTTAAGTCTGTTGAAAGTAGATTTTGATGACAATTGTTAATACTTCCAAATGCATATAATAACATTTTCTCCTACATTTTATTGACAATTGAAAATGATTATATGCATAAAAATTCATAATGTCTGTGTTTTGTTTCGTAGTGGCGTGTGACATTTCCACTCTTCACAACTCCAACTGTCTCATTACAAATCAAACAGAACGGTTTTGTGTTGGATTTGTGCAAAATGAATGCATACCTCTCTGTCCAATTACCTTTGAAAACTCTATTTTCTTCACCAACTTTTCTTTTCCTGGAAACTGATATCCTCACCCATCCAATCACTCACTGTGGTGAAGTGTCACCCGATTACGTCAAACGTCATACACACACTAGATGTCATGACAACAATGTCAAAAACAAAACTTTTAATATCTTGCCTTCGCTTTCACTTTGGAACATATTAAAAAGAC
Source organism: Hemibagrus wyckioides (assembly GCF_019097595.1). Lineage (NCBI taxonomy): Eukaryota > Metazoa > Chordata > Actinopteri > Siluriformes > Bagridae > Hemibagrus > Hemibagrus wyckioides. The sequence goes on from NC_080711.1 coordinate 21,881,460, forward strand.
ATTAAAAAACTAAACAGATGATTTACAAGTCTGACATGCGTTTATCAAAGTAGGAAATCCACACTTTTATTCACCAGAGTCCAGACTTTGAGAAGTGATGTAGGGTGTTTTTGAAGACCGATCCATAGTGGGGTGGAGCACACAGTTAAAATCCCCTCCTGGGATTAGTTTAGGTGAAGTCAAATTGGAAAAACTAGTTAAGAAATTTTTTTAAAATAATACATAGTCCCTATTAGGGACATAAATATTGTCTAATATCAGGGGAACATTATATAATGAACCTGTTGCTATTACAAATCTACCCCCCCCTCCCCACCCCCCCTATCTTTTGAACATTACTTACACAGAATGGTGTGTTTTCTCTTATAAGAATCACAGTCCCTCTGGATCTCTGTACATTTGCCCCACCCAAGATTTTTGTAGTTTATAATGATCAGCTGGTATTGAACACACCTTAAATACTGTACCAGATGATGGTAGCTATGTAGAAACTAATGAATTATTACTGTTTAATGTTTACAAAATAAACAGTTTAATTGTAGTGTGTGTGTGTGTTTAATTTCAGAGAAAAAAGAATAATTATATTTATTTGGACATTTATCAAAAGAAAATTAATACTTAAAAATATCCAACAGAGAACAATATAATAAAATCTACTTATTTAATTCACAACAGGAAATTCTACAGACATTTAAGATTTACTTCATATGTGGATGAAAGTGATGTTTCTGTCTGTAAAAACTTGACTACTTAATTAGTTTAATTAAATAGAACTTATGACTTAAATATAATTAAGTTTTTATTTTTTTTATTTTTTATTTTTTTATTGAGGTTTATTTGAAAAGGGACCATGTACAATTATAAACATAAATGTGTCCATTTAATGCACCGAATTTAGCCAAAAGGCTAATTTTCATCCGAAAAGATCTAGTAGATCTTAAAAAATCTGCAGAGCGGAGGTGCACAAAAACACGAAGTATGGGAGGGGCCAAACCATTTAGAATTTTATATACCATACACAAATTTGTAAAAAGTCTAAAATTATCGAAACTCAAAAAATTATATTTCTCCAAAACCCTACAGTGGTGATACTGGTTAGGCTTTTTGTCCAAAGTTTTTAAAGTCTGTTTATAAAGAGATCTTAAAGGTTTAATAACTGTTTCTCCGGCTTGACCCCAACATGTCGCACAATATGACAAATGAGAAAAAATTGTAGCATGCATGAGAGTCGTAGCTACGTCAGTGGGAAGACATTGTCTAATTTGTCTGAAATTTATCAAGTTACATTTTATAGTCCTCACCATTTTCTTTACATGCTTTTTGAAACTAAGCTTTGAATCCAACGTTAAACCAAGATAATTAAACTCTGTGACAATTTTCTCCATTTATAGAGATCTACATATCTACAATACTTGATATCTTCATGAAGGTTATGTTTAGTGGTAAGTACATTTTACTTGATACTCCTAAGTGAGTTGTACTTGTTATTCCAGCAGAAATATTTACTTAAAAAGTGCTAGTGCACATCGCTATGAGGATTTTTTCAAGTAAACCCTAAAAGGTTTTTGTTAAGTGTATGAACAGGGTACTGTGATTAGTAATTAGTAATTAGTAATGCTCTAAATTCCCCAGTCTACCTTATCCCACTGATTCTTAAGATGTTTTATAAACATACTTAACATGATTTGTAGGTTTATTATTATTTATATATTGTATTCGACTTTAACACTTTTGCTCATTATTGAAGACAATATGAAATATGTTCAAATTTGAGATAAATGTATACTATAGATGTATATTCTCTCCTGTGGGTTGGACATTTAAAATATCCATATTTTTTAACCTATAATACAAGATCAAGTTCATTTCTGGCTATTACTCATTTGCTGGATTGAATGGTTGCCACACATGAATACAAAAACGACAGAAAAATCATCCTAGGCCAAAAATGAAAATGAAAGGTGCAGCCGCATATGAAATATGATTGTGCAATGGGATTTGACTATTGTTTACCAGCTCTTCTATGTGGAATTGAGTTACATTAAACGTGCAGCTATCTTAACTACAACTATAAAAACTAAAAACAGCGCGAGTTACAGCATGATTTCATGAGGGTCGACCATATACTGCATATAAAACCTCCGCTGGTTTCCAACAGAACGTCGACCTTTCCAACATGGCGGAGGAATTGACGTGTCTGTATACAAATCACAGCGGCGCCCTCTACTGCCTCCTGATATAAGTGAATAGGACAAGCTGTTATGACAGGAAGTGTGTTTATTAACCATTTATTATCAGATTTAATTTAAACAATCATCATGCATTATAACCTTAATTAATGCTTAAATAAAATATTAAGAATATAACGCGCCATGTTGAGGTTTTTTGAAAGTCCCGCCCCTTTTTGTGGTTTTCATTTAAAAGTCCAGAGCGCGTGCTTGCGTCATCTAAAAGGCTTCTATAAGAGATTTCAAAAGAAAACGACGGAGACAGCGACACTGCGGATTACCTGGAGATATTTCAAGGATAAACAGCAGATTTTCTTGGAGAGAAATGATGGATTTAGGTAAGTATCTTCCCTTCCTAGGTAGATGGACAGGCCGGGGCCTGGCCTGCGCCGCCGGGATGCTCGCGCTCACCTCCTCGGGATACTGCGCGTATCGCTGGCTGAAGAGGAGCAGCGATCTTCAAGCTGCTGAACTTCAAGCTGCTCACGGTGAGAAAAGCTCACTTTTTACTTAGTCTGTGTGTTTCTAATCGCTCTAGAACTTACAGAGAGAGTGTGTGTGGAAAATGTATGACTTTAATCGGTACAGAGGACAAACAGGATCAAATCTCCTGTGTAGTTTAGCTAACAGAGCTAGCCGAAAGCTAAGGCGCTAACATTAGCCGGCGATGCTACATGGCTCATATCAAGAGCATTTTAAAGTATAAAAGTGATTATTGTGTGGATTAAAACATTTCGAGGCACAACATCATGACTTTTAGAAATAGTCTTGAAGTTTTAGGAAAATAATCAAGTACAGGGCGGAGTCACGAAGCCTGACATGAAGCGGAGTTACTGTTAGCACCGGGATTATTATTATTATTATTATTATTATTCTCGTTGAAGTGTTTTATTTCTCTTCTTGGTCTCGGCATTGTTTCTTCTGATGTGTTAATAGTTAGAGTGAATGTTGTGGTAATGAGTGAGTTCCTGTTAGCGCATCATTGTAGCAGCTGTAAAGAGTCAGTCCCTCACCAACTCGCCTTTTTATTTCCCTTCCTCTTCAATAAGACTCGTTTCTCCTTACTGATCACTAATATAACACTCTGATTAAAGACATGAAGGGGATGAGAGAGTGTCTTCTTGAAATATTTTCTTTCCTACATGAATGTCAGTTTCCACTGATGAAATTTGTCATCTCCGTGACATACTGATGTGGTTAAATGTGTCAAATGTTTTCCAGGATCTGTTGTTGATGTGGAGGAAGCCGAGACCACCGAGGTATGTGTCAGGAAAAAAGGACTAGGATTAATATATTATATACTACAATATCAAATGTATTAGTTTTTCATTTTTAACTGGTGTGTGTGTGTGTATTAAGGTCACTGATCCAAGCGTCCAGCTCCTTTGCTCTGAACACGACCCTCAGATGTCAGCTGATGCCCTGGTAATTTTATATTTCTGTTATTTTTAGTGTATTCTTTAGGTGCTTTTGGTTGAAACAGCAAATTTTAATTTTTGTGCTTTATTCAGGTCACTGAGATAAATATCCAGCTCCGGAGCACCAGCCTTGACCCTCAGAAGTCGGCTGTCATTCTGGTAATTTTATATTTCAGACATTTTTCAGTGAAATGTTTCTCAACCTTTTGTTTTTGTTTTTGTTTGGCCTTGTCACTGTCCATGCTTGTAAATCCAAATATGAAGTAATTCTCGCTGGATAATCCTCCTCTTGGGAATTTCTTTTAAAGACGACGCTTGTAGCCACTCAGAATGTTTGAGTTAGTTTACAGTAATTTACATTTAACTCTCACATGCAGTGAACTCTATGAACTCATATCTCATGATATGAACCATTTAATCAGCTTGTATCACTTTTTTATTCGTGAAGTTACAGTAGTCACAGAGGTATGTGTCAGTAAAAAGTAGTACAGATAAAATATTATATACAACAATTTAAAATATATTAGCTGTTCATTTCTAACAGGTGTGTGTGTGTGTGTGTGCACTGTATTAATGTCACAACTTCCTTCACTTCTGAGATTTTGCACAGAAGTTATGTGTAGAATTATGTGTCATTTGAATTGTTTCGGGAGGCTTCGGGACAGTCTGTGCAGGAGTCTGTAATGCTGATGGCAAGCAGGTCATATGACTGCACACGACATCTACAGTTCATTTACACTTAGTAACAAAATGCAGGAATTGTAAAGCATTAAAAATGGTCAATGTCCCTGAGGTACAATCACAGGGTTAAGCAATAACACTTGCCTGATTATTTGGGGCAAAGGAAAACGCTATGTCAGAACAGCAGAATGAAAAAACATAGTTTTTGCAGGGAACTGTTTAGTAACTGAACAATGTAATTGATATCACTGTGATTTATTTTAATGTTTAATCTTCACCAAATGCTGAAAATTGGTCTAATTTTTCCCAGAATGGGAGTATGAGGCTAAGCAAGTCTGAAGCCTTATTCCCCAATGAAATAGTTTCATTTTATTTCTGATCATAACTGTGTACGAATTATGAATTGTATATGCTCTGTTCATGTTTTACAATAAGAATGTTCATGTGTTTTATATCTGAACAGGTTGCACTCAAATATGTGGGGAAAACTCCAGACGATAGATTCATCACCATTGTAAGTAAACTTCTACTTCTGAGATTCTGCAGAGAAGACATAGGGTCCAAATAACAACCACCTGATAGATCAAATGATGTGTCCATTTACTCAGTCCTACTAAAATAATCCTAAACAATTTACCTTCAAATTAGAGTTCACATTTAGATTGTATTCCCTATCATCCATAATCGATATCTGAATCATTACCAGTTCAACCCTTCGTATTGTATCATGTCTGATCCAGTAGTTTAGAAGAATTCACTCCAGTCCAGGGCTAACTAGTAAACAGTAGTGGCAGAAACACTGCTTAGATTCATGATACTGCGTTATTTACATGAGTCTCTGATTTACAGAATTATATTCCTTACTAAATCCATTTCAGATGCTACGAATCTGACACGACAGAAAGGCATTACAGAGGGTGATCAAGCTGATCCGGAAAATCCCAGGGACAGATCTCCCCTCACTGCATGACATCTACAATAAAAGGAAATGGGCTTGAAACATCATCAAGGACACCACCCATCCCATCCACAATTTCCTCACCTTAATGAAGTCTAGCAAGCGGTACCGGAGCACTGCGGCCAGAACATCCAGACTCCAGAACAGTTTATATCACCAGACCATTAGATTGATAAATAGTCCAAACCCACTGCCACTTCCACCTGTATCATCAGGGTCAGTTCAGTCTGTTCAGTGGCACTCTGCACTTTACCTGCTGAACCATCATGCACTCATAACGGATAATCATGGACAATTTAAACACTAGACTTTACACGGACACTTTATCACCACAAAGTAAGAATTTCATTGTACCAGTACATATGACAATAAAGCTCTTGAATTGAATTGATTAGTATCGTCATCTGTAACATTACAATCAATAGAATGAATTAAATGAGACGTAATTACAAGAACACAGTTTAGTTTAGTAAAATTTCCCTGGTGACAATGCTGTATGTTCTCTTTAATAAAAGTGAAAAAATGTAATGTAGGGGCCTTTGGGGGGAAAAAATTAGTATGCTTTCTAGTTAAGGTACAGAAAAATCATTTGTGTTTAGAAAAACAGTGCCTGCAGAAGGTGCCTTAAAAAATCTGAGCAAATTGGATCTTTTATATTAAGCATTCCCATGTGGAATGAAAACGTATTCAACAAAACATTCTGAGGTTATTCATTCATTCATTTATTAAATAAAATACTTTGTGCTTATTAATAATTAATATCCATTATTAAAGTGACGCAAATGACTAAGTTACAAGAACTCTCAACTCTTGCTTGCATGTACACCAGTTATTAAACACAGCCACTAAGCTGAACTGATGAACTGTAAAAATGTGACAGCGTTTTCATCCTCAGCTCCTCCAAAACCAGCCTGTGGATGTCCAAAATACAGACCTGAGTCTATTGGTTAAAAGGATGTGCAAAGGATGTCTTTTTGTTCTGCAGCATTCAGACTCTCTAAAGACCAAGTGATACCATTTCTGATCACCCATTATATCTGTACTTTTATACTGTAAGTTTGGCTTCAACAATGTTCATTTTCTGGTTCTCTAAATGACTAAATAAATTGCAGCTAAATTTCTCCATCTGCAGGTTTTATGTGTTCAGGAGTCCACAAGAGAACAAATGTCTGTGCTCTCATCAATAGAGAACCAAAACTACTGGAATTAGAGGTGTAAGGATATATATATATATATATATACTGTAAATAAAAATATTGCTTAATCCACTTAATCCATTGCTTAAATATAATTGCTTAATATCATGAGACAATAATCATGATAATGTATTCAGTCACTCGTTCATCTTTTAGGAAGTGTGTTATTCGGGTCAGAGCGCTGGATCCAGAGTCCATTTCAGGAACACTGAGTGTACAGCCTGGACATGTTACACATGCCCTTTTAAACTGTGATTTATATGCTTTATTTATATGTTTCTTATATAGCTGTAGTTTTTGTTCTTAGCATTGCACTAGTAACTTCTGGTCAGTTATCACATTACCCTGTGTATACTGACTATATGTAAGATATACAGTGTGCAGTCTACAACCTGTCTTTATGTTACTGTCTCTATTGCTGCTGAATATCTATCTATCTATCTATCTATCTATCTATCTATCTATCTATCTATCTATCTATCTATCTATCTATCTATCTATCTATCTATCACACCTAGGGGCAATTTAGTCACCTGTTTGATTCCTGATTCAATTTCTTGAAGAAGATCATTTTAAACTTTTGAATAAGAAAGAAGAAGAAGTACAGAGAATAGTTTCACTGTTGAGTTGTTGATAGATATTAGATTTTACATTTTCACAAGATCTGCAGGTGGCGCTAGAGCTTAACAAATATACTGTTACATTGTAGGTTTTTTTAAAGTGGTCATAAGTAGGTTGTAGGTGTTTTTTAAAGTGTTCTGTCAGACAATGAAAACTGAGACTCTTATAGTCTAATTCCCAAAGAGGACCAAAAAGGGAAATAATAACATTCACAGAAAAATTGTCAACTTCTAATCAGTGATTATTAAATACATACATTTCACAGAAGTTCCACAACATTAACTGTTAACTATAAACAAACAAAATGTTCACTGTATTCTTCTTTAATTAATAAATAAATCGTAACCGTTCACAGACTGCTGCTTTATAAGAGAAATTGTGATTATAATAATTAATGGTATTGAATATTGGAAAATAATTGTCTTCATGTTTGTAGCAGTAACTCCCTGACACAGTTCAGCCAAAGTATGCAGAACTACACAATGTCATTTTTTCTTTCTACTTCACACAATTAATCACCTTGACAAATTAGAATGTGTGATCATGTGTAATGCTCTCACACTTTCTCAAATATTGTTTAAATTAAAAATGTGAGAAGTGTGAGGGCATTTTTTCATGACTTCAGAGAGGTAGATTTTTTTCTATTACCATGATCCCAGTATCATCAATCATAGAAAATAGTTGTCAAAGTTGTCAAATCCGTGATGTCTGTTTCTACATATGATCCACTTATCCTCCATCAGATGAATCTCCTCCTCATGATTTAAATACATTGCAGATACATTCTCCTCCCATCATCAGCAGATAAGCAAATCCAAGCATCAGAGCTGGATCTCACTCTATTTATATGATGTGATGGTGTCTGTTAAACTTTGGAGAACAGAGAAGACTCCAGTACAAACAACACACACCATGTTCTCTACATCTCTACTGCTCCTGCTGGCAGCTGCTTCTTGTGAGTGCTTTATCAAATTCATTCATTTACTAGATGAAGAATAAAGGTGCAGCAGATATTGTGTGAGATATCACCATGTGTTTTCCTCCACAGATGTACATGGTGAGGAACTGACTCAGCCTGCTTCCATGACAGTCCAGCCAGGCCAGAGTCTCTCCATCCACTGTAAGGTTTCATATTCAGTTACGAGCTATGCTACAGCTTGGATCCGACAACCTGCAGGAAAAGCTCTGGAGTGGATTGGAATCATCTATAGTGGTGGGAGTACAGCTTACAGTGACAAACTGAAAAATAAGTTCAGCATCTCCAGAGACACTTCTACTAACACAATAACAATTGGAGGACAGAACATGCAGACTGAAGACACAGCTGTGTATTACTGCGCTCGTGAACCACAGTGAGACAGAATAGTGGATTCCTCTTACAAAAACCTTATGAGACATGTTACACACATCCTCTCAATGCAACTAATAAATCATCTCAGTCACACTTTCACTTTCTTCTATTGTAATAAAGTCATAATAGTTTGCAGTGTTTTAAAACACAGTCACACAAAGTCATTTTTGAATATAAAACAAAACATTATTGAAAGAGTGTTCATTCTGAACTATTATTAATCCCTTCATTTACAGGATTTTTAACCAACAGTTGAATCAGCATTTACTGAGTGGATTCAGGAATAATACAGCATGTTTCCAGCAGTGTGTTGTGTTTAACACACAGTCTGTTCTCACAGTGTGAGGTGCAATAATTGAAACAACTGAAGGAGGCAGCAGAGTTTAACAAATAAAGTGAAAAAAGTGACTCCACAAACTGTATTCTGTATGAGACTCATTCACTATCATTCATTATCAGACAAACATCTGATTATTTTTCACAAATTAGGATTATTGAAATGAAAGCAAAATGATAATTAAATGGTGATAAAATTTTCTTTCCTTTGCAAGTGGGCTCAAAATATATTCTGGTTACATTTGTTAAATCATTTACTTGTTACCATAATAACTAGGAAAAAATACATAACCCATTCTGCATGCAAATTTCCCAGTTCCCAGGCAGATATAAATACACTGCATGTACATGGCAGCCTCTGTGTTTAGTTGCGTACAGCAGAGGAATCATGAGCTGGTCTTTTCTTCTTCTTTTGATATCCTTTGTTCCTTGTGAGTAAACATGTCTCTCACATCGTACTCAGATAAATATAGATATTAAATATAAATATAGATATGATAAATATTTCAGTCTGTGTTGAGGCCACTCTCCTCTTTTCAGATGTGTGTTGCATCAGTCTGACCTCGTCTCCTGATGAGGTTAAATCTCCCGGAGCCTCCGTGAAGTTGTCCTGTCAGATTTCTGGCTATGCCCTCACTGACTATGGAACAGTCTGGATCAAGCAAGCTCCAGGAAAAGCCTTCGAGTGGATCGGGATCATATGGGGTGATGGAAGCATAAACTATGGAGCTTCCTTTAAAACTCGTTTCAGCATCTCCAGAGACACAAGCAACAATGTGCTTTACTTAGATATCAGCAGCCTGGTGTCAGAGGACACGGCTGTTTACTACTGTGCAAAGACAGACACAGCTGTACAGCTCAGTGCTAGAGGTGTACAAAAACATCATCAATAAAAATGCAAGGATGATCAAATTAACAAGTAATACATTATAATGGGGAAAAAAAAATCTCTTTCATCAAAACTCAGTCAAACAGATGTAAAGCCCCTAGAAGGCAACACTGCAATATATTATACACACCTAACATTTTTTCTTTATTTTATTTTATTTTGTGCTTAATATAAAGATGTATGTAAATAATATTTGGTGTCTCATGAATTATTACACTGGGAAGATTAACTAAACTAAGCAACACGTCATGTCAGTTTTCATCCACTCCAAAACCTAATAAATAAAAAAATACAAATACATTTTTATAAAATTAAGAGAGTCACACACCACTTGACACATTTCCCTCAGTAATTACACTGATTAGTGCATCTTTATCTTGAGTCTCAGGATTTATTGCCTCTATACTGGTCATGGACACGCCCTATTCAAATAGATTCAGGTATAAACAGCATGTTCGTGGATGGTCTGGTCATCAGTGTGCTCTTTGATAACACTTATACATTTTAAAATCGTGTGTATGTGAACTGTCAGAATGATTTTAGGATACTGTATTTTATTTGCGCTAATATCATGTACGTTTCACATGATCCTCACTAGGAAATTTAAATATTTCTCAGTACTGTTTCTCTCAGCAATATAACATTTAATTCATAACTCCCTTCTTTTCAGATTCTTATGGACAGTCCCTGACCTCATCTGCTTCTGTGGTGAAGAAACCAGGAGAATCGGTCACTCTGTCCTGCACCATGTCTGGACTCTCCCTTAGCTGGCTGCACTGGATCTGACAGAAACCAGGACAAGGACTGGAATGGATCGGGTACATTGACAGTGGCACTGGCACTGGCACTACATTCGCTCAGTCACTGCAGGGCCAGTTCTCCATCACTAAAGACACCAGTAAAAACATGCTGTACCTAGAAGTGAAGAGTCTGAAAGCTGAAGACACGGCAGTTTATTACTGTGCAGGAGAGTCACACTGACACAACAGACTCCAGAGCTGTACAAAAACTTACACAAGCACGTCCTCATGAGCTGTAAATATTCCCTCAGCAGGAAGCTGCACCCCAGAGACATTTATTATAAAGAACATCATCCATTCACACTCAGCACTCAGATCTTCCTCTTTATTCCAATCTTTTTTAGCAGTTATTAATATTAATAATGCCCATGTTATGTATCACATTTACATTATGATGTCTTTACTTATTTGACTCGAGGCAAATCAGCTCTAGGACAATGATTCTGATGACTAGTTGTGACTATATACTGTACTATTCATGCTTTTACTCTTACTTACTTATTTGTGATGCCAGCTGCAGGAACACTACATGTAAATGGTTAATTCCTGAATTTAGAAACACAGAGTCTGTTTAGCAGCACAGAATCTGACGAGAGATTAAACGGAATGTACATGTTTTCTGCAGCATCATTACTACAAACTCCTAAATATAAAAGTCATCTGTAGGGGGCAGCAGCACATTTGTTTTCAAGAAGGATTTATGAAACTATGAAATCTAACAGCTGAAGGATGTTTATGCAAATTTACCCTGCTATATAAAAAATCAGCCTCTTGCTCACCAGACGTTTGTGTCACACGACTGAATCAAAGAGCTTGATGATGGAGCTGAGGGTCACTCAGTACTACATCTTTGTTATAATGTTAACCAAAGGTACCTGAGACTTCTTTACTGTATATTTCTTCCCTCAGAATATCTTGACTGTGTTGATGATGATCTTTGATTGTTATGTTTTATCTGCTAGGTGTCAGCAGTGATGAGATCAGACTGGACCAGTCTCCTGCTGTGGTAAAGAGACCTGGAGAAACTGTGAAGATCTCTTGTAAGATACATGGCTTTGATATGACAAGCTACTACATGCACTGGATACGACAGAAACCAGGGAAAGCTCTGGAATGGCTTGGCCAGATGAATGCTGGTAATAATCAAGCAATATATGCAGAATCTGTGAAGAACCAGCTCACCTTAACAGAAGACGTCTCAGCAAGCACACAGTACTTAGAGGCCAAGAGTCTGAGGACAGAGGACACTGCAGTTTATTACTGCGCCCGAAGAGCCACAGTGACTGGAGCTGAGGAAGCAGCTGTACTAAAACCAGACTCACATTGTAACTGATCTAACTGAAGTTTGTTTGTAATTCATACACTGATGAAAACAGTCTGCATCTATTTCCTGCTCTAATTATCCATAGATGTATCTGGATATAACCCTAAAATGGGTGTGGCTTAATGTAGAATTTTTTTCTCACTTCTACTGAACTAAAACGTTCTTTTCTTTAGAATTCAAAACACATGACCTAGAACCTTCTCAGCTACTTCTCTCTGGATGCACCAGTTAAAGATCCTTTCAGGTCGTTGTGTCAACCTTCTCTTTTTCTGTGTTTTAGAATGGTTCAGTGTCATTTATTGTGATGGGGATATTTATCAGAATCATTCATTTAAAGACAAGTTTGTCATCTCTCGAGACACTGTGACCTTACGGGGACAGAACATGCAGACTGAAGACACAGCTGTGTATTACTGCACTCGTTACACACAGAGACACGACAAGCTGCAGTGCTGCACAAAAACCTCATCACAATTCACTTCTTTAATTAAATAAAAACTACATTTTACCTAGTAACTAATCCCCACATTACAAAGCCTAATGCTTAAATGCTTATTTAACCAATAACTAATACAAAAGTTTACTCACTGTAAAAAATAAAATGTTGAGAAAAAATTAAAAAACAAGGCAACTTGCTGCAGTAAGACCTTTGAGTTGTCTTAACAACTATTTTATAGTTCTACGGAGTAACAATACTTTGTTTAGCCAACCTAAATTTCTTTTCTCATGCAATGTTGATCGTCTTATTTTGCTAATAAAGACATTTTTGTCGCAGCGACTGAAACAACAATTACTGTTCTTGAGTCAATTTATTTATTTCGCTGTTTACTGGATGAAATTTTTTCAAAAAAATAAGGTATTACTAGTCGGCATATTATCCTTTTAAAAATTTTTTTAAGCCTACTTACAAATGACAAACATGAACTTATTACTTATTTCAGTTGGAAGCAACAAATAAACAACCTTTTTTTTTATCATGCAACGAGTACACAATCAGGGTATCTGCAGGTTTCTAAGAGTTAGATTTAAGACATTTTAAGACCTTTTTAATACCGTGCAGTATGAAATTTAAGACGAATTTTGTAGAAATAAAATAAAACATCACACAATAAAGCCAATTACCTTAACACACAGTTTATTGATATACAGAAAGAGTAAAACAAAAATAAATTGCAAAACATTGCCTTTATACTGACTAATCATTGACTGCCTGAGCCTATAAAGATTTTAAACAAACACTGCACAGCAGTAACATGAGGCATGTACACTGAACGTCATTAACCTGAACATTTGGTTTTTACTGCATTGATCTCAGGTCTTTGCCCTTTGTCTCCAACTCTGTCTCAATTTGCTGTAATTCACTTGTTTTTTCTTTATATCTCTTCCTCAGTGTGTTTACAATTAGCACACAATTAGCAATTAACACACAATTAGCTGTGTGCCAAACTGCTCATGATGCTCCAGTTGCAGGAGTTCTAAAAACCTCCAATTGAAATTTGGTCCATCCATAGAAACAGAGAGAAGCTTTTTCATGTCCAACTGCAATGCACTTTTTTTTAAAAAAAAAAAACCTTACATTTATGTGTATGTGAAGAATGTGCTAATAGTATTTTTTCCCCAAAATGATTTACATTTCTCAGACATCAAATAAAACTTTTTTTTTTTTTTAAATTAAAAATAGAATAGATCATGTTAATAAAACAACCAAAGTTAAAAATATTTTATATAGCTCTGTTTATAAGAGTTCTGCTGGAGCAGAAGTCGCGGTGTTTGAACTGAAAGCTGATGCAGACGCCGGTGTTTGGGATGCAGCAGCGCTCTGCTCTGTGGAAGGTTTAATGATGTGGGCGTGACGGAGCAGAACTGAGAAATACCAGGTGTTTTCCGACAGGTTTCTGCAGCCGCTTTGTGTTTTTCACACTGCATGTGGGTCTCCAAAGCTTTCATCCACATTGCATCCATATTATGGAATTTAAGACTTTTTAAGGACGCGTGGACACCCTGACAATACACAAAAGTGTGTAAATGTTTTCAGATGAAAAAGCACTGCAAATAAATAAACAACAAAAATAAAAACACAATTTTGAAGTTTTACAACATAATCAAATTAAACATTTTAACCAGCTAATCAAGGTCTTCATGATCACAAGAATCTTCCAGACAGGTTGGAGCTAAACTCTGCAGGACACTGGCCATGCAGGAGCAGGTTTGGACATCCCTGCTTTAAACCACTTAAAGTCTTTGATAAATACTTCACATTTCTTGAACAGCTTGCTCGAGTTCTCTCGAAAAACAAAGGCAGGCCCTCCAAAGCAGCCATCCTTCTGTGATGAACAATTTCTGTCGTCTTCAAAAACATACAAAGGAAACAACAAAATAGTCAAAGTATGAAAACTGAGTTATCACCAGCCAAATTAACATAAATCAAACTGTAAAAACAACATTTAAATACTGAAACTTAACTTGCCCTTTCATCCAGTCTTTCCAGTAACTCTCCTATTTCATGTCCAAAAGCTCCTTTTCTGGCTCCTTTTCTGTATAGTTTCAGAAGGTTTGGTGTGTACTTGTCAATGGCTGCCATGAAGACTCCCAGAAGGTCTTTGTTGGTGATGCGGAAATATTCCTCACAGATCTGTTTATAACAAACAATTCAATCATATTAACAGTAATTAAATTTTCTGTAATTAATACTGAGTATATATTACATACTGTGATCTTATCTCATTACCTGTTCTTGGAAGAAGAGTGCAGGCTACCTCTCCTGAACCTCTACAACTATTGGCTGCTCTTGGACCATTTCTTTTCTTCTAAGGGAAAAGTTAGTTTCTCTACATTACAGATGATTTTTAAGGTGAATGAAAAACCTTTTCTCAGTACAAATCTTTCGGAATTCACATTCTCTCGGTGTCAGTGTTGTGGTGTGATTTAGAAACTCTAAGTGGGATCTTAAAGAACCTGCAGTATTAAAGGCACAAACACACTCTGTATAAAGGCAAGGCCAGTTGGAAAGATGCAGCTGATAGTGCTTCAGAAGAACATCTTCGCTTGAAGTGCTGAATTTGCAGTTTTTACACTGCATTAAGTCTTTAGATCATTCTGCAAAATAGAAAATAATCAGTTAATCTAATATTGTTAAATCACAACCTTATATTAATTAAAATTATTACAAAAATATAGTTAAAAATCCATGCATTTAAAAGCTTAGATCATTTTTCAAGTTCATGCCCCGATATTTTAAATGATACATGAACCTTTACAGACCAAACATGTACATGGGAGCAGACAATGACAAAGAAATGTCTGTTAAAGTTTTTTTTTAAGAATAAATAAATATATATATATATATATATATATATATATATATATATATATATATATATATATATATATATATATATAACTAACAATTAAAGACTTGATTTGCTTAAAGGAAACTATCTAAAATATCCACCTTTCAAATATATACCTTTCATGAGCTAATCCATGTCTAACCAGTGACTAAGTATCAAAAATGTTTGGCTTCAAGTCGTTTTAGTATTTACATCCAACGTTTTTAACTTTAAACGGTAAAGAAACGCTGTTTCAGTGATATTTTTCACTGCACCGTCATATGAGTTTGGACTTAAAAACCAGAGGCGGCTGGTCAATAGGGGGCGCTGGGGCACCGCCCCCTTAAAGTTAGCCAGAGAAGAATGCTGCTTTAACACAATAACAATAATTATATATTTTAATAACGAAATAAAATCAGTTAGTCGTACTATTCCACTGTTAGTCATATTATTAATAATTTAAAATAAAAAAATCAAACTGTATTTCGTTCGTGTGTGTGTGTGTGTGTGTGTGCGCACGCGCACGGCACCGGACACACGAGTGTGTAAGTAGGTTTCAAACTTTTGAAAAGGCTGATTGTCATGTTTCATATTGTCCCCGCCCACTTTTGTTGTTAGCGAATCAATATTGTTTTTATATATTTGGCCTCATGTGATTGGACCATTCTCAACGAGTCTCATTACCGCTCAACAGATACTGACAGTACTAACGAGGCAGGTACTGAGTAACGTGGAAGCAGGCGAGAAAAAAATTCGGTTATATCTTTACACAAGACTCTCGGATGAAGAAAAGAAAAGAATCACGCAGGTTGGACCACATCGACTCAATTTGTAAATTCAGCAGCAGTCAGATGTTCACGGTCGAGCTTACACACTGTCAATGGAAAAGAGACTAGTGATTGAGATGACTGACTTTTAACCAGAAGGTCATTGAGAAATTTGCAAGCCAGAAAGAAAGAAAAGCAAAGTTTATTTTCAAAAAGTGCCACTGGTCTGTGATTAGGCAACTTTCAAATTTGTTGCAACTATCCACGGCAGTAGCATATATTACTCCAGTGCAGTTCAGGGTTCACCATCTGCAGAGACAACAGTAAGAAGCAGGTGTATCTGCAGATGAACAGCATGAGGACAGAAGACACTGCAGTTTATTCTCAGAAGCACTGGATTCATGGAGGTAAAACAAACCAAATAAAAATAAAATTGTCTCGGACTTACGTGTGACCACATGTTGACTTTTACTGCATGTGGATTATTATGAATACTGTCTGGACATCTCATTCAAACTTTCATCTAAGTCTATTGGAATAATTTGCAGCATTTTAAAACACACTCACACAAAGTCATTTTTAAATAAAAACAGAAAACATTATTTAAAAAGTGTTCATTTTGAACCATTATTAATCCCATCATAACCAATATTTGAAATCAGTGTTTAATGAGTGTATTGGGAAATATCTGAAGGAGGCAGCAGAGCTCAACAAATTAAGTAGAAAAAAGGTGAATCCACAAACTGCATTCTGTATTCAGTATCACTCATTATCACACAAATATCTGTTTGCATAATTTATGATCTGGGTTGTTAAACACAGGTTGGACAAATGAAAACACTATCATTTATGTGACTACATCATCCTTTGGTTGTGAGGTTTCTCAGTAACATGACAAGATGTGTTTCATAATGCTGTTATAACACAAGTTTCCACATTAAACATAACTATTAATGAATAAAAATAAAAATTTCTTGTTCTTATTTTGCAAACAGGTCTTTTGTGCCTCTAGAGGGCAGTCTGTACAAACTCAACCATCTCAATGTGTTTCCATCTGTACATTTGGGCAATCTCTCTTTTCACATTCTGTTATGACTCCAGCATCATGACACTCAGATTAAACTCACTTACATAAAGTCTCTTACTGACTTGTTTTGTATTGATCAGTAAATAAGGTTCTTAGTTATAGAAACACTGATTTCTGTGGAAAATTCATATGAAGTCAAACAAGCGAGACAATCGATTGTCTAATTTTATACAAATAAACACCTCATTAAACTTTTAATTAATTTATAGCTTACACATGTCAATTTTCATAATCCCAGGATCCTCAAGCATACAGTACATAATAATTCTTATGATATATTTAATATTTATTCCTTGTTGCCTATTTCACTGAGACTTTGAGAGGAAATTAAAGTATTTGATGAAGCTTCGATTCCATTATAATTCGATTCCCACATATCCTCCATCAGATGAATCTCCTCCTCATGATTTAAATACATTTCAGATACATTCTCCTCCCATCATCAGCAAATCCAAGCGTCAGAGCTGGATCTCACTCTATTTATATGATGTGATGGTGTCTGTTAAACTTTGGAGAACAGAGAAGACTCCAGTACAAACAACACACACCATGTTCTCTACATCTCTACTGCTCCTGCTGGCAGCTGCTTCTTGTGAGTGCTTTATCAAATTCATTCATTTACTAGATGAAGAATAAAGGTGCAGCAGATATTGTGTGAGATATCACCATGTGTTTTCCTCCACAGATGTACATGGTGAGGAACTGACTCAGCCTGCTTCCATGACAGTCCAGCCAGGCCAGAGTCTCTCCATCCACTGCAAGGTTTCATATTCAGTTACGGGCTATCATACAGCTTGGATCCGACAACCTGCAGGAAAAGCTCTGGAGTGGGTCTCACTTATGCATTATAGTGGTAACACTTACTACAGTGAGAAACTGAAAAGCAGGTTTCAGGTTTCCAGAGACACGTCCAGCAACACAGTGACATTAACAGGGCAGAACATGCAGACTGAAGACACAGCTGTGTATTACTGCGCTCGGGAACCACAGTGAGACAGATAAACAACATCCCTGTACAAAAACTCCTCATCCAGTGTTCATTACAATAGAATGTCCACAATACTGATCTATCCAATTCTCACAAATAATAATAATAATAATAATAATAATAATAATAAGTAGAAGAAAAAGAAATCACACAGATGAGATCAAAGAGTTTTAAATTAATACATTTTTAAAAATATTTATATTCCTTTAACATTTCCACTCAGCTCCCCTAAAAATTCTGCAATTCTCCATAAACTGTAGACAAATTGGTGATCTTCTCAGTCCCCTTTAAATTTCATATGGAAACTCCGGCAGTCTTGGGCTCCTCCCCGTCTTTCAGCACGTTCTTCAATCCGCAGACTGCGGCATCACAGAGTGAGGATCAGAGGACAAGTGTGTGTGTGTGTGTGTGTGAGAGAGAGAGAGAGAGAGAGAGATCAGGAAGACTCATATTTGGCTTGTTCAATACTCAAAGTTGATACTTAATACTCAAAAACACATCTATGCAATACAGTGGAATACTGCAATTAGTTTACCATTCTACTCTGTTAGTCAAACCTTTATTTTATTTTACTTTTTTATTTATTTTTTATTTTTTACTATTATACTATCATTGGGGGCTGAGCCCCCCTAAAATGGAAATCCTAGAATTGCCCCTGAACATTGCTGTAAATAATAAGCATTTTTATAATCAAATCAACAGTCTCCTGCTGTGGTAAAGAGACCTGGATCTCTTGTAAGATAAGTGGATATTCAATGACAAGCCACAGCATAAACTGGATACGACAGAAACCAGGGAAAACTCTGGAATGGCTTGGCTGGATGAGTACAGGCAATAATCAAGCAATATATGCAGAGTCTGTGAAGAACCAGCTCACCTTTACAGAAGATGTCTCAGCAAGTACACACTCCTGTTTCAATTAAATTAAAATACAATTTTTCAATTAAAAATACAATTCTTCTTCAGATTTTAAAAACACCTGATCTAGAATCTTCTCAGCTATTTCTCTCTGGATTCATCAGTTAAAGCCTCTAGAGGGCAGACTATACCAGAATGAACATCATGTTCTATTGAACGGTTTGATTATAATGTTAAATGTAGTTCATGCTGTTCAGAAAACACTGCAGTATTTCACCATGTGAGGGTCAAATATAACATGAGCATCATTTCTGTGTTAATGAATTATTTTCCACATTAAATTGATATTGAGACAAAACAGTGTGTGAGTGTGATTAACAGCTGCAGAGCTGCACTCAACACAGCCTCTCTGGAATGTTTATGCAAATCTGCATCTCCTCTTGTAATATTAGAGACAACAATAAAGAGCAGGTGTATCTGCAGATGACCAGCATGAGGACAGAAAACACTGCTACACACCACAATGATACTTCCGCTTGAACATTAATGCAAAAACACATACTTACTACAATCAATACAATAAAAACAATAAATAATATTGATGACAATCCTGTCTGCAGCACAGGAGCATCATGGACAATTTAACAGTCAGTATCTGATTACAAACTGAATTGATTAGGCTCATGTTCATTTCACTTTAACGCACAGCTATCAATATCTGACATTCACTGTGAGAGGAAATCACACTTATAGCAAGGTTTTACAAATCTTCAGACAGA
The DNA here is from genome assembly GCF_019097595.1 of Hemibagrus wyckioides. Classification (NCBI taxonomy): domain Eukaryota; kingdom Metazoa; phylum Chordata; class Actinopteri; order Siluriformes; family Bagridae; genus Hemibagrus; species Hemibagrus wyckioides. Next base: position 21,901,070 of record NC_080711.1, read on the forward strand.
CTGACTGTTTGTTGAATTCACTCCTTACCCAAGATTTTTACAGGAACATAACTGAACCTGTATTACACATTCATTATAAACAGTTTCATGCATGGTTTCTTAACACTGATGTTAACTGCACCGTCACTGATGTTTCTGCAAAAATGTTTAAAAATTCATTTGAACAGTTGTGCAAATTATGTTCCATTTTTCCTGACAGTCAAACTGAAAAAGTTTACTCAACCTTTGGTCTTGAACTGTATATTGTATATTTAACCTGCACACACATTAGAAATGTTTAAACATTATACTTTTCTTTAAGCTTTAAGGCCTGTGTTGGTCGCTCTTTCTTTATTCACACAACATCTACCCAACATTTTGAGGTTTAAAGGACTGAAGGTGTGTCATAAATATGAGAACATGTTCTCCTGGGATTTACATCAAAGTCATAAACTCTAACTACAGCATTGTTATGAAGCTAAGACATTACAGCTCCATTATATCAGTGTCTCATTAAACCAGGCTGCTTCATCCACACTGGTTGATCAACTACATTAAATAAATAGTAAGTAACTAATATTTTGTGAATGTGTATGTTTTTACATTTGCAGGCAATGCCTCATGTCTTCTGAAAGCCTAAACACTTACATGCAAATCAAACCCCTTTATAAATGATTAGAGGTGTTCTCAGGAGAAGTGAGGTTCTGGGTTCAGGTTCTGCTCAAACCATGTTCTTTACACTTCTACTCCTGCTGTTAACAGCTACATCTGGTAAGTGTGTTGAGAATTTTGGAGAGATGCAGATCATCGTGTACATTTTTCCTGTTGATAGATTTCACCTGAATAATTGCATGATTGTTGTTCACAGGTATTAAATGTATTGAACTGGTAAAGTCTGCAGTCATGCTGGTTAAGCCTGGAGAATCATTTTCAGTCCCCTATCAGATCAAGTGATACTTCCAGTGTCTCATTAGTGTCTCATCAGTGTCTCATTAAACCAGGCTGCTTCATCCACACAGCTTGATCAATTACATAGTAAATAAATAGTAAGTAACTAATAATTTGTGAATGTGTATGTTTTTACATATTCGGGAAATGCCTCATGTCTTCCTAAAGCCTAAACACTTACATGCAAATCAAAGCAGTTAACTGGACTGCAAAGTTATAAGTGTTTTATAGAAACTATTCACTTCATGCAGTTGTGGTAGTTTCATGTAAATGTGTGCAATACGTGTCATAATTATATAATAATTATTATACTATTAATTTTTATAATTATATAAGTATTAAAAGGATTAATAGAAAACACTGCGTCCTAAAGAGTATTATAGCAGAAAAAAAAATATTGATTTCAAATCTGTGAATCTGGAGACTCTATATATGCTTTGGTTCGATCAGGTGTGTATAGAGTAGGGAAAACTCCAAACTGCTGAATAAAGTGAGCAGAGACAACAAGTCCTCTTCTGTGCATGTGAATAAAAGAGTATGACGCTTATGATTAAAACATAATGTGAGAAATTTGCATGTTACTCTGAGTCTCCTCCCTTTTTCACATCAAGTCTGAAGAACTGAGACATAATAAAAAGCTCTGTGAACTGTGGAGATCCAAGATCAGTAGCCGTAGCTGGTGGAAATCCAATCACCATGAGCTCCATCTGTCTCCTGCTGTTTCTGACAGCTGTGTCCTGTAAGTGCAGTTCTCACTCACTGAAATGACTTTTCTGTTTCATTCTGCATCTCTTACAGATATGAAAAAGTATTGACTGTATTATATAATACAGCATTTGATCTTGTGTTGCTCTTTACAGGTGTGGATTCAGTTGAATTTACTCAGTCAGATAATATAGTGGTACGACCTGGAGAGGTGTTTACAATCTCCTGTAAATTCTCTGGGTTTTCAATATCCAGCTACTGTCCACGCTGGATTCGCCAAACACCATCCAAGACTTTGGAACATATTGGATATGTGTGTAGCAGCAGCTCGAATGTAAAGGACTCACTCAAGAACAAAATCAGTTTCTCTGCAGACGTCTCCAGCAGCACAGTGTTTTTAAAGGGACAAAACTTTCAGACGGAGGACACAGCTGTGTATTACTGCACACGAGAGCCACAGTCATTCAGAGTACTGGTGCAGCTGTACAAAAACCAGGGTCATACTGTGTGGAGCTCCCTTTAGTCTGCATTTAGACATATCCTACAAATAACATTGGACAAAGACCTGACTGAATATTGAATATTGTATTTTAGACCTTTGTGTGGTTGCTTAATGTAACAGGAAATAAAATAAAATTGATGAATTTCTGTATATCCGAACACATACAGTATAGATCCTGCACAAGTGATAATAACATTCTACTTAACTCACAGTCATTCTACTAAATTTAAGTTTGTAGTTTATTTATAATAAATGGCCTGTAATAGATTCTATATTCTTATTTCTGGTATAAATAAATATGAAAACTACAGATTTTTCTTTCCTGAAGTATATTTCTCTTTTGCATGTCTCTCAACTTCAATTAAAGTTTTAGATTTTCAAGGTTTTATTCTGTTTATGGTGCAGAAGACAATCGCAGATAATCGCAGACATTTGACATCCAGTATCAGATTACATACTGATCTGATTAGGCTGATGTCCATTTCGCTATGACTATGTAACTAGGTTGTACCATATAAGAGTTTATCCAGATCACTACACATACATGTGATAAATATTCTAATTTAAAACTTTACAGTATATGCTGTATTTTGTAGAAATCTATTCCATCCTAATCACATTATATACAGTTTGAGAGCATATAATGGATGGGTAAACAAAAAAAGCATGAACATTGTGGGAAGAAGAGAATGTTCCATATACAAAATATTGTTCTTAGTTAGGTTTATAAAGTTTATAAGGAAGACTTGTCATCTTTATAAGAGTTTTTCTCCCAATTCTAAACCCACACATACAGTACTTCATCAGATGAATCTCCTCCTCATGATTTAAATACATTTCAGATACATTCTCCTCCCATCATCAGCAGATAAGCAAATCCAAGCGTCAGAGCTGGATCTCACTCTATTTATATGATGTGATGGTGTCTGTTAAACTTTGGAGAACAGAGAAGACTCCAGTACAAACAACACACACCATGTTCTCTACATCTCTACTGCTCCTGCTGGCAGCTGCTTCTTGTGAGTGCTTTATCAAATTCATTCATTTATTAGATGAAGAATAAAGGTGCAGCAGATATTGTGTGAGATATCACCATGTGTTTTCCTCCACAGATGTACATGGTGTGGAACTGACTCAGCCTGCTTCCATGACAGTCCAGCCAGGCCAGAGTCTCTCCATCCACTGCAAGGTTTCATATTCAGTTACAAGCGATGAAACAGCTTGGATCCGACAACCTGCAGGAAAAGCTCTGGAGTGGATTGGAATCATCTATAGTGGTGGGAGTACAGCTTACAGTGACAAACTGAAAAATAAGTTCAGCATCTCCAGAGACACTTCTACTAACACAATAACAATTGGAGGACAGAACATGCAGACTGAAGACACAGCTGTGTATTACTGCGCTCGTGAACCACAGTGAGACAGAATAGTGGATTCCTCTTACAAAAACCTTATGAGACATGTTACACACATCCTCTCAATGCAACTAATAAATCATCTCAGTCACACTTTCACTTTCTTTCACTGGAATAAAATTGTAATAATTTTCAGCATTTTAAAACAGTCATACAAAGTTGCATAAAAAAGAAAACATTATTGAAAGAGTTTTCATATTACAGGATTTTTAACCAACAGTTGGAATCAGTGTTTACTGAGTAGATTCAGGAATAATACAGCATGTTTCCAGCAGTGTGTTGTGTTTAACACACAGTCTGTTCTCACAATGTGAGGTGCAATAATTGAAACAACTGAAGGAGGCAGCAGAGTTTAACAAATAAAGTGAAAAAAGTGAATCCACAAACTGTATTCTGTATGAGACTCATTCACTATCACTCATTATCAGACAAATATCTGATTATTTTTCACAAATTAGGATTATTTCATATTACCTGAGATTTACACCTACTCTGTAGCATTTTTTTTGCATGTGTGAAATGTTTACAGTTTATATTTATGTGTATAGTGAGTGCAGCCGTGTGAACTCGGTTACCCAGAATTCTCCGGGCTCATTAATTTGGATTGCCTGCACCTGCCAGGAAGGATAATTAAAGGCAGCCCCTTGTCACATCCCCTTGTACAGGGGTGACTTGTATCGTATGTTGATATGCATTTGTTTAAAACTGGAACTGAAAACAAAAGCTGAAAGAAAGTGAAGGAATGAAGGGGGAAGAAGATTTTAGGCATGGCCAGGAAAAGAGAAAGAAAACAAGACAAAGAATTAATTGGAAAGTTTTCAAAATTACACAAAAACACTCAAACCCTTCTCTAAAGCTTGATCTTACCTGTATATTCTGAACTGTCCTGTAACAATGACAGCATGTCCCGATGTGTTTTACTCCTTTATCACAGCATTTTGAAAATAATGACATTTTTACGAATTCAATACAACATTTTGTACTTTTAATATTAAAGTAATATTATGAAACAACCACAAAACAAATTGGTTTCTTTTATCAGTTGTGCTCAGTGTCAGTGTCTGTTTCAGGAAGGGGCTTTAGCGGGCCATGTGCTCCAAGACGAGTTACTGTGACACAACAACCCAAATTTTAACCTGTTTATGTTCAGTGATGGACAGATATAACTGTCCACGACAGCCACACTGACACAAAAGACTTCAGAAACGTATACAAGCACATCCTCCTGAGCTGTAAATATTCCCTCAGCAGGGACCTGCACCCCAGAGACATTTATTAGATATTTTAGTTCTCAGTTTCTTTTCATCTTTTCTCAAACTTAACTAACTCTCAATAGTTCTCATTCAAAAATTCTCATCCATTTTCTTATAATTATCTCTGGCTGGTGATTAAGGCTGAAGACAAAAATGAAAGCAAAATGATAATAAATGGTGATAAAATTTTCTTTCCTTTGCAAGTGGGCTCAATATATTCTGGTTACATTTGTTAAATCATTTATTTGTTCATTTGTTTACACAATTTGATGAAAAATGTTTAAAGAAATTATGTACTATAGGAAGACTGCCATAATAACTAGGAAAAAAAACATAAAATTCATGCAAATTTCCCAGTTCCCAGGCAGATATAAATACACTGCATGTACATGGCAGCCTCTGTGTTTAGTTGCGTACAGCAGAGGAATCATGAGCTGGTCTTTTCTTCTTCTTCTGATATCTTTTGTTCCTTGTGAGTAAACATGTCTCTAACATCATACTCAGCTTTTTATATGATAAATATTTCAGTCTGTGTTGAGTCCACTCTCCTCTTTTCAGATGTGTGTTGCATCAGTCTGACCTCGTCTCCTGATGAGGTTAAATCTCCCGGAGCCTCCATGAAGTTGTCCTGTCAGATTTCTGGCTATGCCCTCACTGACTATGGAACAGTCTGGATCAAGCAAGCTCCAGGAAAAGCCTTTGAGTGGATCGGGATCATATGGGGTGGTGGAAGCATAGACTATGGAGCTTCCTTTAAAACTCGTTTCAGCATCTCCAGAGACACGAGCAACAATGTGCTTTACTTAGATATCAGCAGCCTGGTGTCAGAGGACACGGCTGTTTACTACTGTGCAAAGACAGACACAGCTGTACAGCTCAGTGCTAGAGGTGTACAAAAACATCAACATCAGTAAAAATGCAAGGATGATCAAATTAACAAGTAATACATTATAATGGGGAAAAACCCTCTCTTTCACCAAAACTCAGTCAAACAGATGTAAAGCCTCTAGAAGTCAACACTGCAATGTATTATAAACACCTAACATTTTTTTTGTGTTTTATTTTGTGCTTAATATAAAGATGTATGTAAATAATATTTGGTGTCTCATGAATTATTACATTGGCAAGATTAACTAAACTAAGCAACACGTCATGTCAGTTTTCATCCACTCCAAAACCTAATGAATAAAAATATACAATTAAATTTTTTATAAAATTAAGAGAGTCACACACCACTTGACACATTTCCCTCAGTAATTACACTGATTAGTGCATCTTTAGCTTGAGTCTCAGGATTTATTGCCCCTATACTGGTCATGGACACGCCCTATTCAAATAGATTCAGGTATAAACAGCATGTTCGTGGATGGTCTGGTCATCAGTGTGCTCTTTGATAACACTTATACATTTTAAAATTGTGTGTATGCGAACTGTGAGAATGATTTTAGGATACTGTATTTTATTTGCACTAATATCATGTACGTTTCACATGATCCTCACTAGGAAATTTAAATATTTTCTCAATACTGTTTCTCTCAGCAATGTTATTAATATTAATAATCCCCATGTTATGTATCACATTTACATTATGATGTCTTTAATTATTTGACTCAAGTCAAATCAGCTCTAGGACAATGATTCTGATGACTAGTTGTGACTATATACTGTACTATTCATGCTTTTATTTCTCCTGTTTGTGATACCAGCTGCAGGAACACTACAGGTGAATGGTTCATTTCCTGAATTCATAAACACAGAGTCTGTTCAGCAGCACAGAATCTGACGAGAGATCACGTGATATCAGTGGTGGGCCATCAGGGTCAGCAAGGCCTTCTCTGCTGTGATCTGAATCACTGACTTGCATGTTAATATATTTAATATATTTTTCCATGAATGTGTATTAAATTATTCCCAATAGTCTATTCTCTACATTTCATAGCTTTTCTCTCGGTTGCGCTGCTTCCAGTAGTGTATATTTATGATAAGAGTATTTATCCAATCATATTTCAGCCAGTGGCTGACATCATGTGTTGCCTGGCCTTAAGGCCTTCAGAATTAATAATGCAGGCACCTGTACCTTAAAATAAGTGGCAATGAAACTGTTCCATTAACCAATCAGATTTCGAGTTGGCATCACTGGGGCCATCTAGCAGGCATATGATTACGTCAGGAATTTCACGTCTTTTGATTGGATAGTTGGAGTAGTCAGAGGCAGCAAACCACACAAACTAAATAAAATATACATATATATATATTTTAACTCACAATGGCTGACAGAGGAGAAGAAATCTGTTTGGTCGCAGATATCCTTACAAATACAATATGTGAAATATTGTAGCCTAATTTCTTTTTTACTTTGCTGTTTAACGGTTGATTAGTATTTATTGCCGTGGCGTCATAATAATGCTATAGAGGTGGAATAATTCAGGAAATGCACGGCCCTCCACTGCCTGATATGTACATGTTTTCTGCAGCATCATTACTACAAACTCTTAAATATATAAATCATCTGTAGGGGGCAGCAGCACACTTGTTTTCAAGAAGGATTCATGAACTATGAAATCTAACAGCTGAAGGATGTTTATGCAAATTCATCCATTTATATAAAAAAAAATCAATCTCTTGCTCACCAGAAGTTTGTGTTACACGACTGAATCAAAGATCTTGATGATGGGGCTGAGGGTCACTCACTACTACATCTTTGTTATAATGTTAACCAAAGGTACCTGAGACTTCTTTACTGTATATTTCTTCCCTCAGAATATCTTGAGTGTGTTGATGATGATCTTTGATTGTTATGTTTTATCTGCTAGGTGTCAGCAGTCATGAGATCAGACTGGACCAGTCTCCTGCTGTGGTAAAGAGACCTGGAGAAACTGTGAAGATCTCTTGTAAGATAAGTGGATATTCAATGACAAGCTACTACATGCACTGGATACGACAGAAACCAGGGAAAGCTCTGGAATGGCTTGGCTGGATGAATACAGGCAATAATCGAAGAACACATGCAGAGTCTGTGAAGAACCAGCTCACCTTAACAGAAGACGTCTCAGCAAGCACACAGTACTTAGAGACCAAGAGTCTGAGGACAGAGGACACTGCAGTTTATTACTGCACCCGAAGAGCCACAGTGACTGGAGCTGAGGAAGCAGCTGTACTAAAACCAGACAAACATTTTTACACTGTGTTTATTTTAAACAAGTCACATGTACTGTTATCATTTATCTATTATGTTCTATGGTTATTAAAAAGAAAAATTATATTTTATTTGCAATTGATTATATTACAATAATCTTTTTAATTTTGTATTCGAGTGCCGGCTCCAGAGTCCATCCCAGGAACACTGAGTGTACAGCCTGGACATGTTACACATTCACACACTCCTTCACATTTAGAAAAGACGAGTCACCTGCTTCACTCCTGATTCAACTTCTTGAAGCACATTATTTCAGACTTTTGAATGAGAAAGAAGATGAAGTATAGAGAATAGTATCACTTTTGAGTTGTTGATAGATATTAGATTTCAGCTTTGTCTTCTGTTCACTAGAAATTACAATTTTACTTCAGAATTTAAAAACACCTGATCTAGAATCTTCTCAGCTATTTCTCTCTGGATTCATCAGTTAAAGCCTCTAGAGGGCAGACTATACCAGAATGAACATCATGTTCTATTGAACGATTTGATTATAATGTTAAATGTAGTTCATACTGTTCAGAAAACACTGCAGTATTTCACCACGTCAGAGTCAAATATAGAAGCAGTTACTCACATTGTTATTTTAACAACTTCTCAGAAACAGAAACAAGGAAATTTGTGGACATGAGAATAATTTCTTTGTTAATGTAATTCTCTAGAGTGCAGCCTACACATGACTGATAATGATATAAAATATTGTTTATCTAATTATTATTATTTTCATGTATTATGGCAGAGATTCAGATGAATTTGAGGGAACTGGAAATGGAGCAGTATTCAACAGGTGAATTATTTTCCACATTAAATTGATATTGATTAAAACAGTGTGTGTGTGATTAACAGCTGCAGAGCTGCACTCAACACAGCCTCTCTGGAATGTTTATGCAAATCTGCATCTCCTCTTGTAATATTAGCAGCGTGCTGATCTAGAGAGGAAACACTTCTCATTAGTCTTCCTTCAACACAAACATGTTAGCTTCAGCTCCACTGCTGCTGCTGGCTCTCGCCCCCTGTGAGTGTTTGGATTGAAGCTTTATTATTTCATCTGATCCTTTCAGTTCGACATGTCAACCTTTTCTTTTTCTCTTTTCACAGATGTGTTCTGTGCTACTGAGCTCATCCAGCCAGACTCACTGCTTATAAAGCCAGGAGAGACTTTAACCATCACCTGTAAAGTGTCTGGAGCTTCTATCACTGATAGCAGCAGCCACTATGGAACAGCTTGGATTCGACAACCTGCAGGAAAAGCTTTAGAATGGATCAATATAATTTATTATAATGGGGATATTTCTAAGAAAGATTCACTTAAAGACAAGTTTGTCATCTCTCGAGACACTTCCAGTAACACTGTGACCTTACGGGGACAGAACATGCAGACTGAAGACACAGCTGTGTATTACTGCGCTCGTGACTCACAGTGAGACAGAATAGTGGATTCCTCTTATAAAAACCTTATGAGACATGTTACACACATCCTCACAACAAGCTGTAGTGCTGCACAAAAGCCTCATCACAATTCACTTTTCTAATTAAATAACAACTACATTTTACTGATTAACTAATCCCCCAATTACAAACACTTCAGCCTAAATGTATAGATAATTATTTAACAAAAACTATTATAAATGTTTGCTCAGTTCATAATTATTATGAAAATGTTGCTGTTTGAAATGAAAAGCATCTGAATATCCAGTTAACATTCCATCTGTTTTACATTTTTGAAAGCAGTTTTTACTTCAGATAACTGAGTTCAAATGATACTCATAATAATTCCTCCAAAAAGTTTGATTCAATACACGACACAGAGAGAGGTATTAGAGGAACAAAACACATCCACACATGCTACTGTATCCCATCACCCTGTCATTGATTAGTTTCCTATATCATGCCTCCATGTGTTTTATTCCTGACTCAATCTGTCACTGAGCTCTTCTGATTCTGTTGTATTTTAGATAAAGGACCTAGTTTCTAATGTTTGTTGCATTGAGAGGGCAGTCTGTGTGAATGAAACCATCTTTAACTGCTCATTATTACACACTCAGCTTCAGTTACAGTGATACACAGTGATGGAATAAAAAGACATGAGATCTAATGAGTAAAGAGCAGTGATGAACCTGACAGCATGAAACACACCCAGAGTCTTACAGGAAGCTTTTTCTCATCTCAGCTGTTCCTCTGTGAATGTTTTTATATCTCTAGTGGGCGTGTCATGCAAATGAAATCCTGCATTTGAACCATTTATGCTGAAACATTCAGCCCAACAACATACCAGCAGTTTGTGTTCATTTACAGCAGCAGGAATCATTTTAATTCTTTAAGATGGGACTAGGCAGTGTTCTGAGTTACTTTACTCTAGCAATCTTCATTCAATGTTAGTATTATTTATTTCATATAGACAAAAATATTGATATATTTTTCATACTTTTATTTTTACTTTGTATGTTCTTACAGATTCCTGCAGTCAGACACTGATCGAGTCTGATCCAGTGATCATCAAACCTGATCAGTCTCATAAACTGACCTGCACAGCCTCTGGATTAGATATTAGTAGCTACTGGATGGCTTGGATCAGACAGGCGCCTGGAAAAGGACTGGAATTTGTTGCAACTATCGAGTATGATAGTGCTAGCAAATATTACTCCAGTGCAGTTCAGGGCCGCTTCACCATCTCCAGAGACAACAGTAAGAAGCAGGTGTATCTGCAGATGAACAGCATGAGGACAGAAGACACTGCAGTTTATTACTGCGCCCGACACACAGTGATACTTCCCCTTAGACATCAGTACAAAAACACATACTTGCTGTAGTCACATGAGAAGCTCACATTGTCTGGACATTAATCCTGATGTAAAATTTTTTGATTCCCTGAATATATGTAAAATATAATGCATAAATTCACATTATCACAGAGAAAACAATATTAATCTCAATGATTATGAAAGCTCTTGTTCACAAAGCTAGGAAATTGAGCTCAGTCTCAATAATTGAGATTAATATTGTTTTCTCAATTAACTGATTGGTTAAACCATTAGATTTAGTATTTTCACTGATACTGTATCTGAGTGCTTTCTCTCTTTTATACCATCTTTAATCATTTTAATTGTTGCTCCATGTGAGACCTTTTTTATTGACAGCAAGAAAATGATAATCTTTTTCTCCTAAATGACTCTTTCTAGATCTGGATCATTTAGAAAGAGGTCTTTTGTGCCTCTAGAGGGCAGTCTGTACAAACTCAACCATCTCAGTGTGTTTCCATCTGTACATTTAGGCAATCTCTCTTTTCACATTCTGTTATGACTCCAGCATCATGACACTCAGATTAAACTCAATTACATAAAGTGTTTTACTGACTTGTTTTGTATTGATCAGTAAATAAGGTTCTTAGTTATAGAAACACTGATTTCTGTGGAAAATTCATATGAAGTCAAACAAGTGAGACAATCGATTATCTAATTTTATACAAATAAACACCTCATTAAACTTTTGATTAATTTATATCTTACACATATCACTTTTCATAATCCCAGGATCCTCAAGAATACATAACAATTATTTTGATGTATTTAATATTTATTCCTTGTTGCCTATTTCACTGATACTTTGACTTTTTGAGAAGAAAAGTAAAGTATTTGATGATGAAGCTTCTAATAGAGTCGTGTATAAACAGCATGTTCTTGGCTGCTCTAGTTTCCAGTGAGCTCTGTGATAGATAACACTCCCATACACTTTAAATCTGGGTGAAGCAGAACTCAGAGAAGGATGATTTAGGACAGTGTATTTTACTGATACTCATTTCATATAAGTTTATGTTTTTTTCTGTTGTGACTAATAGCATTATATCATTATAAAATAACATTACCTAGTTCTACTCTTCTCTTCCAGATTCTTATGGACAGTCCCTGACCTCCTCTGCTTCTGTGGTGAAAAGACCTGGAGAGTCGGTCACTCTGTCCTGTACTGTCTCTGGATTCTCAATGAGCAGCTACTGGATGTACTGGATCCGTCAGAAACCAGGACAAGGACTGGAGTGGATCGGATACATTGATGGTGGCACTAGCACTGGATTTACTCAGTCACTGCAGGGCCAGTTCTCCATCACCAAAGACACCAGTAAAAACATGCTGTACCTAGAAGTGAAGAGTCTGAAAGCTGAAGACACGGCAGTTTATTACTGTGCACGAGACTCACACTGACACAACAGACTCCAGAGCTGTACAAAAACTTACACAAGCACGTCCTCATGAGCTGTAAATATTCCCTCAGCAGGAAGCTGCACCCTAGTGGCAATAGCTGCTATTAGTTAAGCTATATCCAAACACTTAAAAAAATAAATAAATAAATGACGTGTGTGTGTATATATATATATATATATATATATATATATATATATATATATATATATATATATATATATATATATACTATATTGCCAAAAGTATTCGCTCACCCATCCAAATAATCAGAATCAGGTGTTCCAATCACTTCCATGGCCACAGGTGTATAAAATCAAGCACCTAGGCATGCAGACTGTTTTTACAAACATTTGTGAAAGAATGGGTCGCTCTCAGGAGCTCAGTGAATTCCAGCGTGGAACTGTGATAGGATGCAACCTGTGCAACAAATCCAGTCGTGAAATTTCCTCGCTCCTAAATATTCCACAGTCAACTGTCAGCTGTATTATAAGAACGTGGAAGTGTTTGGGAACAACAGCAACTCAGCCACGAAGTGGTAGGCCACGTAAACTGACGGAGCGGGGTCAGCGGATGCTGAATCGCATAGTGCGAAGAGGTCGCCAACTTTCTGCAAAGTCAATCGCTACAGACCTCCAAACTTCATGTGGCCTTCAGATTAGCTCAAGAACAGTGCACAGAGAGCTTCATGGAATGGGTTTCCATGGCCGAGCAGCTGCATCCAAGCCATACATCACCAAGTGCAATGCAAAGCGTCGGATGCAGTGGTGTAAAGCACGCCGCCACTGGACTCTAGAGCAGTGGAGACGCATTCTCTGGAGTGACGAATCGCGCTTCTCCATCTGGCAATCTGATGGACGAGTCTGGGTTTGGCGGTTGCCAGGAGAACGGTACTTGTCTGACTGCATTGTTCCAAGTGTAAAGTTTGGTGGAGGGGGGATTATGGTGTGGGGTTGTTTTTCAGGAGCTGGGCTTGGCCCCTTAGTTCCAGTGAAAGGAACTCTGAATGCTTCAGCATACCAAGACATTTTGGACAATTCCATGCTCCCAACTTTGTGGGAACAGTTTGGAGCTGGCCCCTTCCTCTTCCAACATGACTGTGCACCAGTGCACAAAACAAGGTCCATAAAGACATGGATGACAGAGTCTGGTGTGGATGAACTTGACTGGCCTGCACAGAGTCCTGACCTCAACCCGATAGAACACCTTTGGGATGAATTAGAGCGGAGACTGAGAACCAGGCCTTCTCGTCCAACATCAGTGTGTGACCTCACAAATGTGCTTCTGGAAGAATGGTCAAAAATTCCCATAAACACACTCCTAAACCTTGTGGACAGCCTTCCCAGAAGAGTTGAAGCTGTTTTAGCTGCAAAGGGTGGACCGACGTCATATTGAACCCTATGGATTAGGAATGGGATGTCACTTAAGTTCATATGCGAGTCAAGGCAGGTGAGCGAATACTTTTGGCAATATAGTGTGTATATATATATATAAATATAGTGTGTGTATATATATATAAATATATATATATATATATATATATATATATATATATATATATATATATATATATATATATATATATATATATATATATATATATATATATATATATATATATATTTATAAACACAGTAATCAAATTTCACTGAAAGATCTCAACAAAAAAGTCTTTGTAAAGAAACCTTTCATAGTTTATTTTATCATATTCACTTTTTCCTTTCTCTAAAAAAGCTCTAATCATTCTCCAGTTTCATTTAACTCATTGAATTTAATTTAAATTCTACAATTATACTCACTTTTTTTATATGTTTTAAACATGTTTTATATTTATATTCACTTTTTGTGGTTTTGTAGAGGATTTAAATATCTGGCAATGAAAAATAAGTAGGATCAGGAAGGTTCACGTAGCAGGAGTGTTAGGGCATGCTAGCAAATACTACAAAAATGGAAGTTAATGACATGACAGTAAGCTTTTTCTCTGTATGGCTATTTTGGTGTGAAACCTTTTTCACAATCTCTAGTGGGCGTGTCATGCAAACAAAATCCTGCATTTGAACCATTTATGCTGAAACATTCAGCCCAACATCATACCAGCAGTTTGTGTTCATTTACAGCAGAAGCTTTTTTTTCCTTGCTTTGAGATGGGACTAGGCAGAGTATTCAGTTACTTTACTCTAGCAATCTTCATTCAGTGTTAGTTTTATTATTTACATTTCATTATTTGTTGCATACTTTTATCAAAAATATCTTCTTTTATTATTATTTTTTATATAACTTAACACCTATTTTTTTATATTCTTCTATTTCAGATTCCTGCAGTCAGACACTGATCGAGTCTGATCCAGTGATCATCAAACCAGATCAGTCTCATAAACTGACCTGCACAGCCTCTGGATTTGGATAGTGGAATTTTCTATAATTTCTCTGACATCTCCTCTCTCTCCTTTCCCTCAAACAAAGCCTCTGATGTGTCCACTCAACACTCCTTAGTTTGTGACATTTGTGAAATAAGGGGTGACCTATCATCAATCAGGTGTTTACAGTGGGGACATATACAGCATTTCCCTGAATGAGCATTAATTTACGCCTTATTCTCCTATTGAGTAAAATTGTGCTTCAGCTATAAATGAAATTTTTATGTGTGCAGTCTGTGTGTGGTCACCACATAATAATCCCCGACTGACCCACTCACACAAAAACACAATATAAGTAAAAAGTTAAATTAGTTCTCACCTCAGTCAGGAATGCCCACAGAAGATGGTGCTGAAGGGCAGATGATGCTCTCAGGCAGTTCACAAGCTTCATAATAGTTGCCATGACATCTAAACATTCTTTCTCTGTCCTCCTGGTTGAAGTGTCATTGGATAGTGGAATTTTCTTTCAATTCTCTGACATCTCCTCTCTCTCCTTTCCCTCAAACAAAGCCTCTGCTGTCTCCACTAAACACTCCTTAACTATCTCTGCATCAGAGAATGGCATCTTATTTTTGCCAAGTACCCAGGCCACTCAAAAAGATGCTTCTGTAGCTCTCTCTTGCTGTGTCAAAGCTCTCACAAGCAACTTATTAGTTGATTAATATGAAGACTTTAGCTGTCGTAGTTTTGCTGTCCTTACTTCTGTATTTTGTGGATATTGCCCTTCATAATGTCTGTGTTTTGTTTCGTAGTGGCGTGTGACATTTCCACTCTTCACAACTCCAACTGTCTCATTACAAATAAAACAGAACGGTTTTGTGCTGGATTTGGGCAAAATGAATGCATACCTCTCTGTCCAATTAGAAAGAAGAAAACTCTATTTTCTTCATCAACTTTACTGTTCCTGAAAACTGACATCCTCACCCATCCAATCACTCACTACGACAGTTCTTAACACAATTTAGCAGTTTCAGCAATCTCTGTTAGGGATAAATAACTTGTTGCCAACTAATACATATTAATCATGTAATGAAACATATTATAGGCTTAACCCTTTAAATCCATACCAATGTTTCACCCTTGTCCCTTTGCAAATCTTTTGATGATATCTATGATATATATAAGTCTTCACACTTTTACACTGAGGAGTGTTATTCTGACATTGTTCCACAATTTACAGACACAGATTTTTTGCAGATTGGTGAAACCCTGCCCATCTTTACTTCTGAGAGACTTTGTCTCTTTAAGATACACTTTTTATACCCAATCATGTTACTGACCCGTTGGCAATTAACCTAATCATCCGCAAAAAGATGCTCCAGATGTTTCTATAGTAACACTTACTTTTCCTGCCTTTTGTTGCTCTATCGCAACTTTTTTGAGATTTGTTAAAGCCATCAAATTCAAATGTACCTTATTTTTTCCTTATTTTTCCAAAAATGTGTTGTTTTCTATGTTCTATTGTGAATAAAATCACAATTTGTGGGGTCCAGCCATCCATCTAGACCATCTTTGACTCGGTTTAATAATAATCGTAATTAATGATGGTTGTTTTTAGCACATACTTTGTGTTTGAAATCACTTCAAATGAGTCCAGCAGCTCTATTTTTAATTATTATTTTTATAATTATTACTTTAATCTGCATACAAATTGTTTTTAAATTCATGTGCAGGATCACAGCTGAACATCCTCAAGATCCTGGTGATCCATGGTGCAGACAGAGAGGATTCTGTGGATGTATTCATCCTTCTTGAAGGTAAGGAGATGTTTCCAGGAAGCGGCTGTACTGCTAAAGCTTGCACGCTGCTTATGTGGCTGATTTATGCCCTAAATTATGCCCAAATGGATGGGATTAAGCTGTCCCCAAAGCTTTCAAGTTGCTGTCTTAAATGCTTTCACCATTGAAAGTACACTCTCCGCTACTGGAACACTCCAAATCATGTCTCATCTTGTAGCAACTAGTGAATAATTACTGTTTAATGTTAACAAAATAAACAGTTTAATTGTAGTGTGTATGTGTGTGTGATTTGTCATAAAAGTATATTAAGTTCAGAGAGAAAATGATTATATTAGGAACAATAATAATAAGGCATATAATTTACTTCATATTTTGATGAAAGTGATGTTTCTGTCTGTAAAAAATTGACCACTTAATTAGTTTAATTAAACAGAATTTATGACTTAAATATAATTAAGTATTACTTGATATCTTCATGAATGTTATGTTTAGTGGTAAGTACATTTTACTTGATACTGCCAAGTTAGTTTTATTTATAACAGCAGAAATATTTATTTTAAAAGTGCTAGTTCACATCATGAGGATTTTCTCAAGCAAATCCTAAAAGGGTTTTGTAAAAAAAAAAAAAAAAGAATTAATTAGTAATGCTCTAAATTCCCCAGTCCACCTTATCCCACTGATTCTTAAGATGTTTTGTAAACATACTTAACAAGATTTGTAGGTTTATTATTATTTATATATTGTATTTGACTTTAACACGTTGCTCATTATTTAAGATAAAATGAAATATGTTCAAATTTGAGATAAATGTATACTATAGATGTATATTCTCTCCTGTGGGTTGGACATTTAAAATATCCATATTTTTTAACCTATAATACAAGATCAAGTTCATTTCTGGCTATTACTCATTTGCTGGATTGAACGGTTGCCAGACATGAATACAAAAACGACAGAAAAATCATCCTAGGCCAAAAATGAAAATGAAAGGTGCAGTCGCATATGAAATATGATTGTGCAATGGCATTTGACTATTGTTTACCAGCTCTTCTGGGAGCTACTTTAAACTATTTAAATGAAGATTTAAAAAAATGTATTGTGGAATTAAGTTACATTAAACATACAGCTTTCTTTTTGGGAAGCTGAGCTCACTCTTGTTGTTTGAAATACACAATATTGCCAAAAGTTGATGATTGACCCAGCGGGCAATTTGATGTCAGAACGACATCAAATTGACGCCAAAATATCGTGTCAAAAAACAGGTCAAAAACGCAAATCAAATTGACGTCAAAAACTTGACGTCAATTTGACATCCACATATTCAGGTTTTATTTTGAACACCAAAATAATGACACAAAAGTAAAATAAAAAATATTTTATTTAATAGGCTTCAATTCAAAATACAATACAAATATAATCTGGATTTTGTATCCCCTGAAGGTTTCTATACTGTACTATGTTGCTATACTACTACATACTTTGGACATATGAATGATAGATAATTATGGATAAATTAAGATTCTGAATCTGAACACAAATAAATTGCTGTTCGGCCCTTTTGGCATCCCATACCCCCATATCTGTCAGGAGCAGATCGGAGATAGTTCTTGATGTTTTTTTTTTATATCAGCCTCTGATGATGCTGGGTCTGACTGCTGTACAGCACCTAAACAAAGAAAGAGCAACTTGTATCACTTGTTTTAAGACATAGCATAAATTATAACATTTTTAGCAACCGTCACTCGTACTAGCAATCCACAAAGCAATCAAAACTCTCTAAAAACCACTTAGATGAGTGTTCCTCACTATTTTTTCAAGTGAGCTGCACCAGCAAAATAAAGTCAACAGGTGAGCCGCAAGAAAAAACGATTACACACAAAAACACACATAACTGCCTAGTACAATATGCAATGCAATTAGCCACTGCCATTCCAATAATAAAAATGGGTAACAGTAAACTAACAGAGCTGACATTCTGCAAACTGTGCAGAATGACTGCTGTTGGACAATACATCCTGTAATCATATTAGAAAAGTGATCAAGTACTACATAAATACCTATTTTAACTTGGCAGAGCTGTGTTTTGCCAAAGGCTTTCTTTGGCCCAGTCCCATCCATGTTCATCATGGCCATCAACCTGTTTGTAAGAACTCTGCCGACAGGAAAAAGACAACCAAGTGAAATCAGTAACCAATATTTGTTTAGCTGAATTAACAACAGAAATTAAGTTTCTCTCATTTGCTTTGGGGCATTTTTCAGATCACAACGTAAATTCCCCAAAGGTAATTTCATTTACCTTTTCATCACATTTTTCACAGTCCTCAAGGTTTGCACCCCCAAACTTGACCAAACGAGACACCTGAAAACATTTTTTCAGCCAACACATGCTTAGTCCGAACACAAAAGATAAAATTAAAATTACACCAAAATTAACATGACCCCTTCGACATTACAAAATCAGCTTAACAAGGAAAATTCCTCTATTCACATCCCACAGCCAGCTTAAACTAACAGGATATAAAAATGGCGGGAAAATAGCATACACAAAAAGTACCAATCGTCCTTGCACAGAGTCATATTTCATTAAAACGTTTTCTTCTGAGTGTTAAAAGTTGCCCAACATAATTTGTACTACATTTTTATGAATTGTCAACACATTTACTCAGCTGATAAAAAACACAGCGCGAGACTACGAGCCTGCAGCCATGACACAAGCTCACGGTAATGTGAAGGGTTTGTTAGGACTGATTCTGGAGTCTTCGATTGGATCTCGTCACCCCTCCCCTATTGCAAAGCGCCATCTACAGGTGTGGCGGTAAACAGCAGAGAAAGCGTTTGTCAATGCGAAAAGGAATAATTTCAGGAAATAAAAAAAATAAATAAATATTAGATTAATTTCAAATTTGTAGGGGTGCCTGTTATTGTTATTCAGACAGGAAATGTTTTTTCACTGTGAACAATTAGGACTACTATAAATTAATTAACTGGCAAAACATTACAAAAATTACACAGCATTAACATTTAAATTACTGAGATTAAAGAGAAAAGTCACCAGTAATAGATGAGTGCTAGAAAATACGTGCTATTTAAACAGCTGAATTACTGATGTCAATGTGATGTCAATATGACATCAATTTCATGTCTAAAACATGGCATCGATTTGATGTTAATTGAACGTCAAACATTTTGGCCTACATATATAAAAAATCAATTTCAGTATAGGATTAACTTCCTATTTTAAACCAATTACCACTGAAAGAAATTGCCTTCCAAACTGAATTTAAAATAATGTTATACAGCATCTTGATCAAGTCTTGACTAATATTTGATGTCAAATTGATATCAACGTGCCCGCTGGGTGAGTGATTGACTTCAAATGATTGAGTTTAGGTGTTGTTCTTAGTGGTTGGGCTCAGGACTCTGAGAAGTCTGACAGCTAAAATAACTAAGCAGATAAATCCTGCTGTAATTGAAAGCAAGCTGTTAAGAGAAAAACTAATCTAAAAACAGAGCGAGTTACAGCATGATTTCATGAGGGTCGACCATATACTGCATATAAAACCTCCGCTGGTTTCCAAGAGAACATCGACCTTTCCAATATGGCGGAGGAATTGACGTGTCTGTATACAAATCAAAGCGGTGCCCTCTACTGCCTCCTGATATAAGTGAATATGACAAGATGTTATAACAGGAAAGTGTATTTATTAACCATTTATTATCAGATTTTATTGAAACATAATCATCATGCATTATAACCTTAATTAATGCTTAAATAAAATATTAAGAATATAACGCGCCATGTTGTTGTTTTTTGAAAGTCCCGCCCCTTTTTGTGGTTTTCATTTAAAAGTCCAGAGCGCGTGCTTGCGTCATCTAGAAGGCTTTTAAAAGAGATTTCAAAAGAAAACGACGGAGACAGCGACACTGCGGATTACCTGGAGATATTTCAAGGATAAACTGCAGATTTTCTTGGAGAGAAATGATGGATTTAGGTAAGTATCTTCCCTTCCTAGGTAGATGGACAGGCCGGGGCCTGGCCTGCGCCGCCGGGATGCTCGCGCTCACCTCCGCGGGATACTGCGCGTATCGCTGGCTGAAGAGGAGCAGCGATCTTCAAGCTGCTGAACTTCAAGCTGCTCACGGTGAGAAAAGCTCACTTTTTACTCAGTCTGTGTGTTTCTAATCGCTTTAGAACTTACAGAGAGAGTGTGTGTGGAAAATGAATGACTTTAATCGGTACAGAGGACAAACAGGATCAAATCTCCTGTGTACTTTAGCTAACAGAGCTAGCCGAAAGCTAAGGCGCGTGACTGAGCTAACATTAGCCGGCGATGCTACATGGCTCATATCAAGAGCATTTTAAAGTATAAAAGTGATTATTGTGTGGATTAAAACATTTCGAGGCACAACATCATGACTTTTAGACTTTTAGAAATAGTCTTGAAGTTTTATGAAAATAATCAAGTACAGGGCGGAGTCACGAAGCCTGACATGAAGCGGAGTTACTGTTAGCACCGGGATTATTATTATTATTATTATTATTATTATTATTATTATTATTATTATTATTATTCTCGTTGAAGTGTTTTATTTCTCTTCTTGGTCTCGGCATTGTTTCTTCTGATGTGTTAATAGTTAGAGTGAATGTTGTGGTAATGAGTGAGTTCCTGTTAGCGCATCATTGTAGCAGCTGTAAAGAGTCAGTCCCTCACCAACTCGCCTTTTTATTTCCCTTCCTCTTCAATAAGACTCGTTTCTCCTTACTGATCACTAATATAACACTCTGATTAAAGACATGAAGGGGATGAGAGAGTGTCTTCTTGAAATATTTTCTTTCCTACATGAATGTCAGTTTCCACTGATGAAATTTGTCATCTCCGTGACATACTGATGTGGTTAAATGTGTCAAATGTTTTCCAGGATCTGTTGTTGATGATGTGGAGGAAGCCGAGACCACCGAGGTATGTGTCAGGAAAAAAGGACTAGGATTAATATATTATATACTACAATATCAAATGTATTAGTTTTTCATTTTTAACTGGTGTGTGTGTGTGTGTATTAAGGTCACTGATCCAAGCGTCCAGCTCCTTTGCTCTGAACACGACCCTCAGATGTCAGCTGATGCCCTGGTAATTTTATATTTCTGTTATTTTTAGTGTATTCTTTAGATGCTTTTGGTTGAAACAGCAAATTTTAATCTTTGTGCTTTATTCAGGTCACTGAGATAAATATCCAGCTCCGGAGCACCAGCCTTGACCCTCAGATGTCGGCTGTCATTCTGGTAATTTTATATTTCAGACATTTTTCAGTGAAATGTTTCCCGACCTTTTGTTTTTGTGTGGCCTTGTCACTGTCCATGCTTGTAAATCCAAATATAAAGCAATTCTCGGTCAGTAAAAAGTAGTACAGGTAAAATACTATATACAACAAATTTAAAATATATTAGCTGTTCATTTCTAACGTGTGTGTGTGTGTGTGTGTGTGTGTGCACTGTATTAATGTCGCAACTTCCTTCACTTCTGAGATTTTGCACAGAAGTTATGTGTAGAATTATGTGTCAATTGAATTGTTTCTGTTAACATAATAATGAATAATTCCTAATAGACACCCAAGTCATTACTAATCCAAGCCTTTGTACTGGAACATTTCTGTTTGTGAAGTGACGCAAATGACTAAGTTACAAGAACTCTCAACTCTTGCTTGCATGTACTCCAGTTATTAAACACAGCCACTAAGCTGAACTGATGAACTGTAAAAATGTGACAGCGTTTTCATCCTCAGCTCCTCCAAAACCAGCCTGTGGATGTCCAAAATACAGACCTGAGTCTATTGGTTAAAAGGATGTGCAAAGGATGTGTTTTTGTTCTGCAGCATTCAGACTCTCTAAAGACCTAAGTGATGCCATTTCTGATCACCCATTATATCTGTACTTTTATACTGTAAGTTTGGCTTCAACAATGTTCATATTCTGGTTCTCTAAATGACTCTAAATAAATTGCAGCTAAATTTCTCTGTCTGCATCTGCAGGTTTTATGTGGTCAGGAGTCCACAAGTAAATAGAGAACCAAAACTACTGGAATTAGAGGTGTAAGGATATATATATATATATACTGTAAATAAAAATGTAATTGCTTAGTATCATGAGACAATAATCATGATAATGTATTCAGTCACTTGTTCATCTTTTAGGAAGTGTGTTATTCGGGTCAGAGTGCTAGATCCAGAGTCCATTTCAGGAACACTGAGTGTACAGCCTGGACATGTTACACATGCCCTTTTAAACTGTGATTTATATGCTTCATTTATGTTTCTTATATAGCTGTAGTTTTTGTTCTTAGCTCTATCTATCTATCTATCTATCTATCTATCTATCTATCTATCTATCTATCTATCTATCTATCTATCACACCTAGTGGCAATTTAGAGAAGACAAGTCACCTGTTTGATTCCTGATTTAATTTCTTGAAAAGTTTCTTCATTTTAAACTTTTGAATAATAAAGAAGATGAAGTATAGAGAATAGTTTCACTGAGTTGTTGATAGATATTAGATTTCAGCTTTGCCTTCTGCTCACTAGAGATTACAATTCTTCTTCAGAATTTAAAAACACCTGATCTAGAATCTTCTCAGCTATTTCTCTCTGGATTCATCAGTTAAAGACTCTAGAGGGCAGACTATACCAGAATGAACATCATGTTCTATTGAACGGTTTGATTATAATGTTAAATGTAGTTCATGCTGTTCAGAAAACACTGCAATATTTCACCAAGTCAGAGTCAAATATGACATGAGCATCATTTCTGTGTTAATGTAATTCTCTAGAGTGCAGCTTACACATGACTGATAACGACATAAAGGATTGTTTATATAATTATTATTAATTTTATGTAATAATTCAGATTAATTTAAGTGTACTGGAAATAGATTAGTTTTCAATCTGACCATCAGAGGAACTGTTAATTACATCACAAAACATCCATATCATTAATAATAATAACAAACAACCAAATTCTTTTCCACTATGGAACAGCTTGGATTCGACAACTTGACAACATTTGAATACATTTCAGATACATTCTCCTCCCATCATCAGCAGATAAGCAAATCCAAGCATCAGAGCTGGATCTCACTCTATTTATATGATGTGATGGTGTCTGTTAAACTTTGGAGAACAGAGAAGACTCCAGTACAAACAACACACACCATGTTCTCTACATCTCTACTGCTCCTGCTGGCAGCTGCTTCTTGTGAGTGCTTTATCAAATTCATTCATTTACGAGATGAAGAATAAGGGTGCAGCAGATATTGTGTGAGATATCACCATGTGTTTTCCTCCACAGATGTACATGGTGAGGAACTGACTCAGCCTGCTTCCATGACAGTCCAGCCAGGCCAGAGTCTCTCCATCCACTGCAAGGTTTCATATTCAGTTACAAGCGATGGTACAGCTTGGATCCGACAACCTGCAGGAAAAGCTCTGGAGTGGATTGGATACATCAGTAGTGGTGGGAGTACTTATTACAGTGACAAACTGAAAAATAAGTTCAGCATCTCCAGAGACACTTCTACTAACACAATAACAATTGGAGGACAGAACATGCAGACTGAAGACACAGCTGTGTATTACTGCGCTCGTCACCACAGTGAGACAGAATAGTGGATTCCTCTTACAAAAACCTTATGAGACATGTTACACACATCCTCTCAATGCAACTAATAAATCATCTCAGTCACACTTTCACTTTCTTTCACTGGAATAAAGTCGTAATAGTTTGCAGTGTTTTAAAACACAGTCACACAAAATCTTTATTAAATAAAAAATAAAACATCAGTTTATTCTAAACTATTATTAATCCCTTCATTTTACAGGATTTTAACAACAGTTGGAATCAGTGTTTACTGAGTGGATTCAGGAATAATACAGCATGTTTCCAGCAGTGTGTTATTTGTGTTGAATATTACCAAATTTACACTTGATATGTAGTATGATATGAAAACAGAATAAAAAATACATTCTATCCTCCATTATCCCTCAGTCATTATCATGATGATGTGAAACCTCTGGTAGGTTTGAGTTTTACAGATTAATTAATTAAGGGAATGCTTTAATTTCTTTAGCAGGTGTGAAATATTTACATTTCATATAATAGGTTTATGTGAAATACTGAAGGCTAAAACATATTAGAGAAATCCTCTCAAAGTCTACTGGATTAAGGGTTTTGCTCCTTTTGGTTTATTCAAAAAGGATACGTAAAAAAGAGAAGCAGATTTTTATTCCATCATTCACAAGATTTAACAACAGACAAGTTGTTAGCCTGAGCTCCTGACTAAATATATTAGTGATTTGTGACCTGAAGTATTTCTTTAATTAAATTCAGTTTCTATTAGACACACAGATAAAAAACTAAAAAGACATGAGATCTAATGAGTAAAGAGCAGAGATGAACCTGACAGCATGAAACACACCCAGAGTCTTACAGTAAGATGCAGGTGTATCTGCAGATGAACAGCATGAGGACAGAAGACACTGCAGTTTATTACTGCACCCGTGACACACACTGATACTTCCCCTTACACATACTTGCTATAGTCACATGACAAACCCACATTTTCTGGACATTTATCCTGATGTAATATTTATTTAATTCCCTGAATATATGTAATATATTTTGCATATATGCATGATGTGACAGACTGAGAACTGTGGAAGCAGTGTTCACAAATCTAGAGAATTGAGCTCATTGAGACTAATATTGATTTCCCAATTAACTGATTGGTTAAACTAATTGATTTAGTATTCTACCTCTGATACTGTATCTTTTAAACCATGCTGAGAGAAATGCTGCAATTCTGAATTCCTTTTTCATTCATTTTTATTGCTGCTTTACATGAGATCTTTTTTATTGACAGCATCTTTTTTTTCTCCTCTATGACTTTCTAGATCTGGATCATTTAAAACATGTCTTTTCTGCCACTAGAGGGCAGTGTGTACAAACTCAAACATCTCAGTCTGTTTCTATCTGTACATTTAGGCATTCTCTCTTTTCACATCCTGCTCTGAATGCATCCAGCATCATGACACTCAGATTAAACTGAATTACATAAAGCAACCTGTGTTGTGTTTTTTTTTTTGGAAAACCTGATTCCACAGAAAATTCTTAGGGAGTTTAATGAGCAAGATCAGTTGTCAAGTTTTATACAAATAATCACCTGATTGAATTCAGAGCTTACACACATCATAATCCCAAGATCTGCAAGTGTACATAATTATTATGCTAAATCTAATATTTATTACTTTTTGGCTTCACTGAGACTTTAACATTTGCTTTGGAAAAAGATAAGAGCATTTGATGAAGAGGCTTCTGCTCCATTATAAACCCACACATCCTCCATCAGATGAATCTCCTCCTCATGATTTAAATACATTTCAGATACATTCTCCTCCCATCATCAGCAGATAAGCAAATCCAAGCATCAGAGCTGGATCTCACTCTATTTATATGATGTGATGGTGTCTGTTAAACTTTGGAGAACAGAGAAGACTCCAGTACAAACAACACACACCATGTTCTCTACATCTCTACTGCTCCTGCTGGCAGCTGCTTCTTGTGAGTGCTTTATCAAATTCATTCATTTACTAGATGAAGAATAAAGGTGCAGCAGATATTGTGTGAGATATCACCATGTGTTTTCCTCCACAGATGTACATGGCCAGTGGTGGCTCAAGTGGTTAAGGCTCTGGGTCGTTGACCGGAAGATCAGGGGTTCCAGCACCGCCAAGTTGCCACTGTTGGGCCCTTGAGCAAGGCCCTTAACCCTCTCTGCTCCAGGGGTGCCATATCATGGCTGACCCTGCGCTCTGACCCCAACCTCCAAGGATGGGATATGCGAAGAAAGAATTTCACTGTGCTGTAATGTATATGTGACAAATAAATAAAGGAACTGACTCAGCCTGCTTCCATGACAGTCCAGCCAGGCCAGAGTCTTTCTATCCACTGCAAGGTTTCATATTCAGTTACGAGCGATGATACAGTTTGGATCCGACAACCTGCAGGAAAAGCTCTGGAGTGGATTGGAATAATCTATACTGGTGGGGGTACAGATTACAGTGACAAACTGAAAAATAAGTTCAGCATCTCCAGAGACACTTCTACTAACACAATAACAATTGGAGGACAGAACATGCAGACTGAAGACACAGCTGTGTATTACTGCGCTGGTTACACACAGTGAGAGAAGTAAACAACATCCTTGTACAAAAACTCCTTATCCAGTGTTCATTATAACAGAATGCCCACAAGATCCATGCAACGAACGGGTACAGATGCCGCCGATGGTGGGGATCAAACCCAGATCTCCAGCATAAACTCTATCACCCACAGTAGCAGATCAGACCCAAACGCAGGGATCCAGCATGTGCACTGCTTTATTTTTATTTTTTTTAAAAAACACTGGTTTACAAGGTTTTTGTTTTCTTCATAATTTTTAGTGTGCCAGATAGATTTTGAGATGCTGTTCACATAAATAACTTTAAATTTTTACCATCACGCAAGATTTTTGAGAAACAGCCAATTTTGTAATAAAAATTAGGAAATTTTCGTAACATGCAGTTGTTGCTGAATCACATTCAGTACTCGAGATACAACTGAATTATATGCGGGGATCTGAAGGTGGTTGCAATTTTACTTTCACAGTCTACAGTTAGGATACACCAAGTATTGTTGTTTTCTTTGCAAGTAGGACAGCCAAGCATGAACTTCACATTACGTGGTCAGAGACTGGCTACCTCGCAGGAAATTGTTGCCAGGGCAGAAGAATGTTGTACATGACCCACTGGTTGATCCGAAGAACATAATTCTTCCGCCACTGCACATCAAACTTGGACTAATGAAAAATTTTGTGAAGGCAATGAATAAACAAAGTGAAGCGTTTGCATACTTACGACAAATGAAGGCGTTTTCATTGGCCCATAAATCCGAGAGGTGATGATAGATAGTCACTTTGATGACTTTCTGCAGGGTGCCGAACGTGTTGCATGGACTGCCTTCAAGAATGTTGTGTCAAACTTTTTGGGCAACTATAAGGCACAAAACTACGTTGAACTGGTTGAAACTCTGCTTCAGGCATACAAGTCATTGAACTGCAACATGTCACTGAAGATACATTTTCTTCATTCATGGGACTTCTTCCCAGCCAATCTCGGCGCCGTCAGTGATGAACATGGTGAGAGGTTTCACCAAGACATTGCCACAATGGAGAAACGCTACCAGGGAAAGTGGAGTCCATCAATGCTGGGAGACTATTGTTGGATACTGATATGTGAAGCTTCAGACAGTGACCATAAGTGAAAATCTGCGGCAAAACATTTCTAGTTGTCTCTCATGTTTCTCTCTAGCAATATCATAGCGTAGACCTATGCAATACTGAAGACATTACAGTGTTAATGTGTTAATGCAGTTTTCTTAAAAACCCTACATGAAATTACCAATACACATTTGTGTTCAGCATATAAAAATCTATTGGCTTCACCAAAAACTGTAGAGGAAACAACGTTTTCCATAAAATCTGTTGACCAGTGAAAACTAAACAAAACACAACTACATTAAACGTAACAGAAATAAGTCATAAAAACCTAAATAACACAGTGTCTGGCCTTATGGCACACATACTCTGTTATATAAGCATAATGACTGACACCGACCAAGACAGAAGGAAAAAGATATATAAAGCAGCACATCAAGGGAAAGCAAGGGACACATGAGAAAGCAGGAAAACACATTAGGAAAGGGTGTGGCACCGCCCACACAGGGATAACACAATAATAAATAAATCACTTGCCACGACCCCCTAGGGGTCTGCCAAGGAACTGTCTCAATAACTCCTGACAATACAACACTGACAAAAGCAAGTAAATAAATAAATAAATAAATAAATAAATAAATAAGTAAATAAATGAATAAATGAATAAATAAATAAATAAATAAATAAATGAATAAATAAATAAATAAATAAATAAATAAATAAATAAATAAATAAATAAATAATCCCACAAATGACAAAAGTGTTTCAAGTAAGTTTATTTTTGAAATAGTTGTAGTGTAGATTTTAAACCATAATACTATATCTCTAACATTACTGCACA
This sequence comes from Hemibagrus wyckioides, assembly GCF_019097595.1. Lineage (NCBI taxonomy): Eukaryota > Metazoa > Chordata > Actinopteri > Siluriformes > Bagridae > Hemibagrus > Hemibagrus wyckioides. The sequence goes on from NC_080711.1 coordinate 21,929,555, forward strand.
TGATAAACACTATAATAATCATATCACTAACAAGAACTCATTATAATGCAGTATCTTTGGCTGAAAATAATCACCTTAACAGATTAGAATTTGTGTGAGAAGGTTGAAGGTTTAGTTCCTGTTCCTCTCTGTTACATCATCATGACTCCCTCATGTTTTCTATCATGACATCATGATGCAAATCCAGATTGCTGTGTGTCCATGCAGTATTTATGTGCAGCTGAGCTGAGTGGAGCGATCGAGTCTCATCAGCACTCACCATGAAGATCCCACTCTCCTCATTCCTGCTACTTATCAGCCTCATTGATGAGTTTTCATGCTGAATCTCAGATATCTTTTTCATTGTTTATTATACACTAATATTTTCTTGTTTATGTTGCAGGTATTCAGTGTCAAAGTCTTGAGTCTATTCCCACTGGTTCAGTAATAAAAAAACCTGGAGAAACTCTGAGTCTTTCCTGTAAAGGATCTGGGTTTAACTTTGGTGGCTATGGCATGAACTGGATCAGACAACAAGCTGGAAAAGCTCTGGAATGGATTGGGGCTATCTGGTATGATGCCAGTAAAACTATATATGCCAAACACGTTGAGGGACATTTGGAAATTACCAGAGACAACTCCAAAAACATGGTGTATCTGCAGCTGACTGGTTTGAGTACACAGGACTCTGCTGTGTATTACTGTGCTAGACACCACAGTGGTATAAACATCTTAATCAGCCGTCCAAAATCCTCCCACAGATGTGGTGAAAGAGAAAAGTGCATTCAATATACAGGGCATTTTCACAAGATCTGCAGGTGGCGCTAGAGCTTAACAAATATACTGTACCATTTTATGTTTCCTTAAAGTGGTCATAAGTACAACATATTCTCATATCCTCAGTCGGAGTTAGATACTCCATCATTTTTATGTCTTTGAGACACTGAACACTGAGACTGTCTCTTAAAATCAAATTTCCAAAGAGGACCAAAAAGGGAAATAATAACATTTACAGAAAAAATGCCAACTTTTAATCAGTGAGTATTAAATACATACATTTCACAAAGGTTCCACAACATTAACTGTTAACTATAAACAAAGAGTTTATACCGTATTCTTCTTTAATTAATTGATAAATAAATTGTAACCGTTCACAGACTGCTGCTGTATAAGAGGAATTGTGATTATAATAATTAGTCACACTGAATATTGGAAAATAATTATCTTCAGGTTTGTAGCAGTAACTCCCTGACACAGTTCAGCCAAAGTATGCAGAACTACACAATGTTTTTTGTTGTTTTCTTTGTACTTTACACAATTAATTATTGGCACATACAACTACCACCTCTACAATTCCTGACATCACACCACCTGCTCCTTGATTATTGTCCTATAAAAACACCTCCCCAAGTGTTTTACTCCTTACTGAATATGTGTATATGAAGAGTGAGTTCTCTTAACAGACCTGAGGAATTCCTGCGAACCTGTCTCCCTATCCTCTTTAATGTGCTCTGAACTTCCAATGCCTGAACCTGTCTCTCGCTATTCCTCTAATCTTATAAATCCTAAAGATTTGGAATCAATTTAGAAAATCATTTGCCCTTCATAGTCTCTCCTTACATGCCCCCTTAAGTAAAAACCATATGTTCACTCCTTCAATAATGGACAATGCCTTTGATATTTGGGTTTTTGATATTTGAAGAGTGGGATATATACATTACAAGATCTTTATATAAATAATACTTTTGCGTCTTTTGATGAATTAGTTAACAGATTTAAGATTCCCTGGTCCCATTTCTTTAGATATCTGCAAGTACGAAACTTTCTGGTTTCACATATTGATTGTTTTCCTTCATAACTTTCTGCATCCCTATTAGACTCTATTTTTAAGGTAGGAAAAGATTCCAATCTAATCATTGGCAAAATTTATAACCTCCTCAATCAGCATAACCTGGCGTATTTAGATTGCTTAAAAAAGCCATGGAAGAGGATCTGAATGAACAAATTTCAGAGATAACTTGGCAGAATATTATTAAACAGATCTGTTTGTCATCTATATGTCAACGACATATGATTGTGAAATTTAAGGTGGTACACCGACTCCACTGGTCAAAGGTGAGGCTATCTAAATTCTGGCCAGAGCTAGACCCTATTTGTGACAGATGTAGGCAAGCTCCTGCAAGCCTTCTATATATGTTTTGGACATGCCTGTGTTTGTATAACTTCTGGAAATTGATTTTTGGTGCATTCTCAGAAATAATAGTTTTGCCAATAGACCCATCTCCTTTTATAGCGGTATTTGGTGTTGTAACACAAAACCTGTGCAGACGTAGCTATAATTGTGAAATATTGGCCTTTTGCACACTCCTTGCTAGACCCCCACCCCCCTACTTTCCCTCACTAGATTAAAGAGACCATGAAATATCTTAAACTGGAAAAAATAAGATACTCTCTGCAAGGATCTTCCCAAAAATTCTATGCAAACTGGCAACCTTTTTTGTCATTTGTTGAAAAGCACAAGTAGGGAACACAGCCCCAAGAAGAGGCTTTTTTTAAAGTTATTCATTTACTGTTATTTATTTGTTTATTTTATTTTATTTATTTAATTAATTAATTAATTAATTAATTAATTTTTTTATTGTTTTTTTTTGTTGTTGTTATGTCTTCTTTGTACAATGTAATTGATGCTTTATGTCTGATGGGTAGAGGGTTGGGTTGGGCTATGTTGTATTTCTTCTGTTTTTTGTTTGTATCTTGTAAAATTATAAATAAAGAGATCTTGTTCAAAAAATTCAGAGACCTGATAAAGTCTCTTAATGTTCCATATTTTATAGATTTATATTCACAGATTACAGAGGTTCATTAGATGAGAAGATTTTCATGTGTAGAGGAATCCATCCCATTTTGTCCCTAAGATAAGAAGTGTCTCTATGCAAATGTCCCTGTTATATATTTAAGCAACAAAGACCAAGAGCTTTTACTTCTTCTGCTTCAACACACACCATGATCTCTACATCCCTACTGCTGCTGCTGCAGCAACACTTTTGTTTTTGCCCCCATTTTTCATGAGCTGAACTCAAAGACTTTTTCTATGTACACAAAAGGCCTATTTCTCTCAAATATTGTTCACAAATCTGTCTAAATGTGTGTTAGTGAGCACTTGTCCTTTGCTGAGATAATCCATCCACCTCACAGGTGTGGCATATCAAGACGCTGATTAGACAGCATGATTATTGCACAGGTATGCCTTAGGCTGGCCGCAATAAAGAGTTAAATTCAGAGTTAAATGTTACTTAACTCACAGTCATTCTACTAAATTTAAGTTTTGCAGTTTATTCATTATTACATTAAAAATAAATGTGTTGACCTGGAAAAGACTTCATGTGTTCAACATTGTCTAGTATAAATAAATCTGAAAGCTTTAATTTCTCTTTTGCATGTCTCTCAACCTCAAAGTTCCAGCTTTTCAAGATATCATTCTGATTATGGTGCAGAAGCATCACAGACTTGATCACAGTGTGCCATCACGGTGGAAAGAAATGACATTGTCTGACACGTTGTACCATATAAGAGTTTAGACCACTAAACATGTGTGTAATATTTATTCCAATTTTATAGGTATACTGTATTTTGTATAAATTCATCTGTCCTAATCACATTACAGACAGTTTGAGAGCATATAATGGATAAACAAAAAAAATGGACAGTTTTAGGTAAATTATATCATGAACTTTGTTTGAAAAAAAGAATGTTCCAAATATAAAATCTTTTTATAATGGGGTTTATAAAATTTATAAAAGTGTCTTTTCTCAAACAAAAGAGTTTTTCTCCCCATTATAAACCCACATATCCTCCATCAGATGAATCTCCTCCTCATGATTTAAATACATTTCAGATACATTCTCCTCCCATCATCAGCAGATAAGCAAATCCAAGCATCAGAGCTGGATCTCACTCTATTTATATGATGTGATGGTGTCTGTTAAACTTTGGAGAACAGAGAAGACTCCAGTACAAACAACACACACCATGTTCTCTACATCTCTACTGCTCCTGCTGGCAGCTGCTTCTTGTGAGTGCTTTATCAAATTCATTCATTTACTAGATGAAGAATAAAGGTGCAGCAGATATTGTGTGAGATATCACCATGTGTTTTCCTCCCCAGATGTACATGGTGTGGAACTGACTCAGCCTGCTTCCATGACAGTCCAGCCAGGCCAGAGTCTCTCCATCCACTGCAAGGTTTCATATTCAGTTGAAAGCTATGATACAGCTTGGATCCGACAACCTGCAGGAAAAGCTCTGGAGTGGATTGGATACATCGATAGTGATGGGGATACAGCTTACAGTGAGAAACTGAAAAATAAGTTCAGCATCTCCAGAGACACTTCTACTAACACAATAACAATTGGAGGACAGAACATGCAGACTGAAGACACAGCTGTGTATTACTGCGCTCGTGAACCACAGTGAGACAGAATAGTGGATTCCTCTTACAAAAACCTTATGAGACATGTTACACACATCCTCTCAATGCAACTAATAAATCATCTCAGTCACACTTTCACTTTCTTTCACTGTAATAAAGTCATAATGATTTGTAGTGTTTTAAAACACAGTCACACAAAGTAATTTTCAAATAAAAAAAGAAAACATTATTGAAAGAGTGTTCATTCTGAACTATTATTAATCCCTTCATTTACAGGATTTTTAACCAGCAGTTGGAATCAGTTTCATAAAAAAGACAGGAGAAAACAGATAGCAGATGCTTTAAATTATTCCATCATCCACAAAGATTTAACAACAGACAAGTTGTTGACATGAGCTCCTGACTGAATGAGTCAGTGATGATTTGTGACCTGAATTATATATTTAATAAAATTCAGTTTCTATTAGACAAACAGATGAAAAATGATAGTTTCTGAACAGACCAGAATGTTCTTCTGGGTGTTACAGTGACACACAGTGATGGAATAAAAAGTCATGAGATCTAATGAGTAAAGAGCAGTGATGAACCTGACAGCATGAAACAAACCCAGAGTCTGTTTTGAGTTACTTTACTCTAGCATTGTTCATTCACTGTTAGTATTATTATTTATTTTATATTGAGAAACATTTTACGGATTTTTCATACTTTCTTTTTTAACTTCAACAATTATCTTTGTGTGTTCTTGCAGATTCCTGCAGTCAGACACTGATCCAGTCTGATCCAGTGATCATCAAACCTGATCAGTCTCATAAACTGACCTGCACAGCCTCTGGATTTGACTTCAGTGGCTACTGGATGGCTTGGATCAGACAGGCGCCTGGAAAAGGACTTGAATTTGTTGCAATTATTGAGAGTAATAGTAACAGGAAGTTTTAGTCCAGTGCAGATCAGGGCCGCTTCACCATCTCCAGAGACGACAGTAAGAAGCAGGTGTATCTGCAGATGAACAGCATGAGGACAGAAGACACTGCAGTTTATTACTGCGCCCGTGACACACAGTGATACTTCCCCTTAGACATCAGTACAAAACACTTGCTATAGTCACATGACAAACCCACATTTTCAGAAGCTGTGGATTCATGGAGGTCAAAGAACCAAAATATTTTGATTATCTCTGACTTTTCCTTAATATATCGTAACTAATATTGATTTCCAAATTGATTGATTAGTTAAACCAATAGAGTTACTATTTTTACCACTGATACTGTATCTGAGTGCTTTCTCTCTTTTTTAAACTGTACTGATAAAAATGCTCCACTTCTGAATTCCTAATATTTTTTTTTCTGTTCCAAGTGAGATGATTTTTATTGACATTTATAGTGATTATAATCTTTTTCTCATGAATAACGTATTCTAGTTATTGATCATTTGAAAAGAGGAATTTTATGCCTCTAGAGGGCAGTCTGTACAAACTCAACCACACAATCATTACATAAAGTGTCTTAGTACCCTGTGTTGATCAATAAATTCTGTTGTCTAATTGTATTTTAAATGCCTGAATATTACATTAATGCCTGTTTCAAAATGTGAATTTGTATGATGTTAAGGTGTATAAACACATACTTTAGTCTTTTCTTTCATTTAGAGAAAGTATTATTAAAAATGATTTAAATTACATTTAAATACAGTGGCTTCTCCGATTCTAATAAATAGCAAGAGTGAAACATTTAGTTGTTGCTTTTCTACACAGAACCTTATAATCATCCACTCATCTATATAGTGAGCAGCATGTGGTTGTGGATTGAACACCTCCATAGTGGTCATGGACACTCCCTATTCAAATAGAGTCGTGTATAAACAGCATGTTCTTGGCTGCTCTAGTTTCCAGTGAGCTCTGTGATAGATAACACTCCCATACACTTTAAATCTGGGTGAAGCAGAACTCAGAGAAGGATGATTCTAGGACAGTGTATTTTATTGGTACTCATTTCATGTAAGTTTATGTTTTTTTCTGTTGTGACTAATAGCATTATATCATTATAAAATAACATTACCTAGTTCTACTCTTCTCTTCCAGATTCTTATGGACAGTCCCTGACCTCCTCAGCTTCTGTGGTGAAGAGACCTGGAGAGTCGGTCACTCTGTCCTGTACTGTCTCTGGATTCTCAATGAGCAGCTACTACATGAACTGGATCCGTCAGAAACCAGGACAAGGACTGGAGTGGATCGGGCGTATTGAAGGTGGCACTAGCACTGGATTCGCTCAGTCACTGCAGGGCCAGTTCTCCATCACTAAAGACACCAGTAAAAACATGCTGTACCTAGAAGTGAAGAGTCTGAAAGCTGAAGACACGGCAGTTTATTACTGTGCACGAGAGTCACACTGACACAACAGACTCCAGAGCTGTACAAAAACTTACACAAGCACGTCCTCATGAGCTGTAAATATTCCCTCAGCAGCAATGCTGAAGGCGGCCGGAATCCACAATAATGTCCTTTGAAGAGCTGATATTGAGATATGTCTGCTACTGATGCTCTGTAAAGCCTTCATAATGGCTCTAATATGAGGTGCTGTTAATTGGTGATTTCTGAGGCTGGTAACTCTAAATGAACTTCTCCTCTGCAGCAGAGGTCAGTTTTGGTCTTGCTTTACTGGGATGGTCTTCATGTGAGCCAGTTTCATCATGGTGCTTGATGGGTTTTGCAAATGCACTTGACAATACTGTTCTTGCAAGAACTATTCCAGAACACCTGACCTTCGTGTCTTAAAATAACAACTGACTGTTTTTTGTTGTCATTACATATGGATTACTTAAGTCCAGTCATTTCATAGTTTTGAAATCTCCAGTATTGTTCTAGAATGTAGAAAATAAGTCACTAAACAAAAAACATTGAATTAAAAGGTGTGTCCAAACTTTTGACTGGTAGTGTACATCAGTAAATAATTCGATGTCAGTATGTGCAAAGAGAAGTATGTGCAAATTGTATTTACAGCAGATAAAGTGTTAAGAAAAGAGTAATTAAATATTTGTGCAAAAGTCTGCATTATGTACATTGTATGTACAACAGCAACAGAGATAATAAACAGTGGATAGATAGATAGATAGATAGATAGATAGATAGATAGATAGATAGATAGATAGATAGATAGATAGATAGATAGATAGATAGATAGATAGATAGATAGATAAACTAGGTGTAATCTATGAATTAACAATATCCACATTTTAATTATATTATACAGAGAAAATGTAAATGTACAGCATGAAGCAGAACTGTAACGTGGTGAAGTGTAGTGAGACATGAGTGTCCTAGCAGTGTAGTGTAGAGTTCAGAAGATTTATGGTTGTGGGGAAAAATCTGGACCTGCTGGTTCTGGTGCGGATGGTCCTGCATCTCCTCCTGGACAGGAGTAGGTTGAACAGTTTGTGACTAGAGTGGGAGGAGTCTTTGATGATTTTGTGTGCTCTGTGCAGACATCTACTGTGGTGAAGAGACTCAGTGGTAGTTGGGTGTCGATGATGCATTGGGCGGTTTTCACAACCCTTTGCAGTGATTTCTTTTCATACACTGTGGAGCTGCCATACCACACTGTGATGGAGCTTGTCAAGATGCTCTCAATAATCCAGCGGTAAAAATTGGTCAGGATCTTGGGGAATAGGTGAACTTTTTTTAATCTTCTCAGGAAGTAAGGACATTGTTGCGCCTTCCTATCCAGAGTTGAAGTGTTCAAATGCCAAGACAGATCTTCAGAGATGTGGACGCCCAGGAACTGAAAGCTGGAGACTTCAGACCCGTTGATGTAGATAGATGAGTGTCTGCTTCTGTTAGATGTCCAGAAGTCCACAATGACTTCTTGGCATTGAGGGTGAGGTTGTTCATGGAACACCATGCTGACAAGCTTTGGATCTCCTCTCTGTAGGCCAATTCCTCAATGTTGCTGATTTGCCCAATAACTGTGGTATCATCTGCATATTTGATGAACATGTTGGAGTTATGCCATGGAACATAGTCACGGATAAACAGGGAGTAGAGCAGTGGGCTCAGCACGCAGCCTTGTGGGATGCCGGTGTTCAGGATGAGGGTTGAGGATATGTGATTACCCAACCTTACAGACTGAGGTCTAATTGTTAGGAATAAAAATATAATCATTTAATATCACAAGACAATAATCACTATAATGTATTCAGTCACTTGTTCATCTTTAGGAAGTGTTTTATTCGGGTCAGAGTGCTGGATCCAGAGTCCATCCCAGGAACACTGAGCGTACAACCTGGACATGTTACAAATTCACACACTCATTCACACCTAGGGGCAATTTTAATGAAGATCACTGATCTTGATCACTGTTGGGTGTAATGCATTACTTAGTAGCAGGAGCAAGTGGCTGTTTTGTAACTACTCCAAATGGAACTATTCCAATTACTTCTCTTTTTTGGCCCAGGTAGACAAGAACATTAACGTGAAATGTAAGCTATGTCCTGGTGAAAAAAACTATCGGCCCCTGTCAATACCACGAGTAATTTACTGAAGCACTTGACAAGGCAGCATCGACAAACACTTTTGAGTGATCCATGTTCATCGACAGTACAAATGTTAAGCAGGCAAAACTTGATTTTACATCAGGAGTGTAGAAAATGTCCAAAGGTGAGCTAAAAAAATGATTGCAGGCTACCAGTCAAGGTTTATAGGGATTTTAGGAAGTAATTAATAATGAGTTAAATTACTTATTGAGTAATTAAATTACTTTTCAGACAGAGTAATTAGTAAAGCATTTTAAATACAACACTGATGGTGTAATTACTAATTAATAACTTTTTTTGTAACTTATCCAACACTGCTGCTGATTCAATTTCTCAAAGAAGATCAATTTAAACTTTTGAATAATAAAGAAGATGAAGTATAGAGAATAGTTTCACTGTTGAGTTGTTGATAGATATTAGATTTCAGCTTTGCCTTCTGCTCACTAGAGATTACAATTCTTCTTCAGAATTTAAAAACACCTGATCTAGAATCTTCTCAGCTATTTCTCTCTGGATTCATCAGTTAAAGCCTCTAGAGTGCAGACTTAAATAAATTCAGAGACCTAAGAAAGTCTCTTAATGTTCCAAATGTTATAGATTTATAATCACAGATTAGAGACGTTCATGAGACGGGGAGATTTTCACGTGTAGTGGAATCCATCCCATTTTGTCCCTAAGATAAGGAGTGTCTCTATGCAAATGTCCTTCCCTGTTATATATTTAAGCAATGAAGACCAAGAGCTTTTACTTCTTCTTCTTCAACACACACCATGATCTCTACATCCCTACTGCTGCTGCTGATGGCAGCCGTACACTGTAAGTGTTTTTACATTTGACTTTTAATACAGTTTTGGTTCCTTGAAGCTTTTCAGTTTTCCATCATTAAAATAACTTTTCTTTAACAGGTGTTCACTGTGTTGAGCTGATCCAGACCGGATCCACAGTATTAACTCCTGGTCAGTCACTGACTCTGACCTGTAAAGTGTCTGGATATTCATTAACTGATAGCAGCTACTGTACAGGCTGGATACGACAACCTGCAGGAAAACCTCTGGAGTGGGTCGGAGGTATATGTGGTGATGGTAACACTTACTACAGTGAGAAACTGAAAAGCAGGTTTCAGGTTTCCAGAGACACGTCCAGCAGCACAGTGACATTAACAGGGCAGAACATGCAGACTGAAGACACAGCTGTGTATTACTGCGCTCGTTACACACAGTGAGACAAATAAACAATTTCCCTGTACAAAAATGCAGAGTATACTGAAACAGTGCTAGCTCCCAACATTCTCCTTCATTAAAAAATATATAATAATGACAGCAGTTCTGACTACAGCACCGGAGCCTCATGAACAATTTGACAGTCAGTTTCTGATTATGAACTGAATTCATTAAGCTCATGTTCATTTCACTCTGATGCACAGCTATCAATATCTGACATACACTGTGTGAGGAAATCACACTTATAGCAAGGTTTTACAAATCTTCAGACAGACTGACTGTTTGTTGAATTCGCTCCTTACACACATTTTCATGCATGGTTTCTTCACACTGTGGTGTTTTTTACCTCCAAAATTCTCCTTCACCTGCATCTGAGTTTTCCCAGACCAGCACACACATCCATTTTATTTTCCATTACATTTAATAACTTCCATAATGAAATAATAAATGATTACATACAAAAATGGAAGGAAAAATGTTTAAAAATTCTAAACATTTGAACAGTTGTGCAAATTATGTTCCATTTTTATGTTACTCTCTTTTGCATGTCCCTCAACCTTGAGTAAAATTCTAGCATTTCAAGTGTTCATTCTGATTGTGGTGCAGAAGCATCACAGGCATTTTGACTTCCAATATCAGTGATCGACTGATTAGGATGATGTCCATTTCACTCTGACTATATAACTATGTTGTACCATATACAGTGAGGGAAAAATTATTTGATCCCCTGCTGATTTTGTACGTTTGCCCATTGACAAAGAAATGATCTGTAATTTTAATGGTAGGTTTATCTGAACAGTGAGAGACAGAATAACAACAAAAAAATCCAGAAAAACACATTTCAAAAAAGTTATACATTGATTTGCATTTTATTGAGTGAAATAAGTATTTGATCCCTTTGCAAAACATGACTTAGTTCTTGGTGGCAAACCCTTGTTGGCAATCACAGTCGTCAGACATTTCTTGTAGTTGGCCACCAGGTTGCACACATCTCACATCTCAAGGAATTTGGGCCCACTCCTCTTTGCATCCACGACCCATTTTCAATGCCCTGGCTGAGGGAAGGAGGTTCTCACTCAAGATGTGACGGTACATGGCTCCATCCATCGTCCCTTTGATGCGGTGCGGTTGTCTTGTCCCCTTAGCAGAAAAACACCCCCAAAGCATAATGTTTCCACCCCCATGTTTGACGGTGGGGATGGTCTTCTTGGGGTCATAGGCAGCATTCCTCCTCCTCCAAACACAGTGAGTTGAGTTGATGCCAAAGAGTTGGATTTTGGTCTCATTTGACCACATGACCTCTGAATCATTCAGCTGTTCAGTGGCAAACCTCAGATGGTCCTGTACATGTGCTTTCTTTAGCAGGGGGGCCTTGCGGGCACTACAGGATTTCAGTCTTTCACGGTGTAGTGTGTTACCAATTGTTTTCTTGGTGACTATGGTCCCAGCTGCCCTGAGATCATTGACAAAATCCTCCAGAGTAATTCTGGGCTGATTCCTCGCCGTTCTCATGATCATTGAAACTAAAATGAGGTGAGATCTTGCATGGAGCCCCAGACCGAGGAAGATTGACAGTCCTTTTGTGTTTCTTCCATTTGGGAACAATCACACCAACTGTTGTCACCTTCTCACCAAGCTGCTTGGCGATGGCCTTGTAGCTCATTCCAGCCTTGTGTAGGTCTACAATCTTGTCCCTGACATCTATGGACAGCTCTTTGGTCTTGGCCATGATGGAGAGTTTGGAATCAGATTGATTGCTTCCTTCTGTGGACAGGTGTCTTTCATACAGTAAACAAGCTGAGATTAAGAGCACTCCCTGAGAGTGCTCCTACTGTAATCTCAGCTCGTTACCTGTATAAAAGACACCTGGGAGCCAGAAATCTTTCTGATTGATAGGGGATCAAATACTTATTTCACTCATTAAAATGCAAATCAATGTAGAACTTTTCTGAAATGCGTTTTTCTGGATTTTTTTTGTTGTTATTCTGCATCTCACTGTTCAAATACACCTACCATTGAAATTACAGACTGATCATTTCTTTCAGTGGGCAAACGTACAACATCAGCAGGGGATCAAATAATTTTTTCCCTCACTGTAAGAGTTTAGCCATATCATACGTGTGATAGATATTCTAATTTAAAACTTTACAGATTATACTGTACTTCATAGAAATCGATCCCATCCTAATCACATTATATACATGACTTCTGTCTTCTTTATAAGAATTTTTTTCCCCACTATAAACCCACATATCCTCCATCAGATGAATCTCCTCCTCAAGATTTAAATACATTTCAGATACATTCTCCTCCCATCATCAGCAGATAAGCAAATCCAAGCGTCAGAGCTGGATCTCACTCTATTTATATGATGTGATGGTGTCTGTTAAACTTTGGAGAACAGAGAAGACTCCAGTACAAACAACACACACCATGTTCTCTACATCTCTACTGCTCCTGCTGGCAGCTGCTTCTTGTGAGTGCTTTATCAAATTCATTCATTTACTAGATGAAGAATAAAGGTGCAGCAGATATTGTGTGAGATATCACCATGTGTTTTCCTCCACAGATGTACATGGTGAGGAACTGACTCAGCCTGCTTCCATGACAGTCCAGCCAGGCCAGAGTCTCTCCATCCACTGCAAGGTTTCATATTCAGTTACAAGCTATAATACACATTGGATACGACAACCTGCAGGAAAAACTCTGGAGTGGATTGGACATATGTGTGGTAGCGGTAACACTTACTACAGTGAGAAACTGAAAAGCAGGTTTCAGGTTTCCAGAGACACGTCCAGCAACACAGTGACATTAACAGGACAGAACATGCAGACTGAAGACACAGCTGTGTATTACTGCGCTCGTGAACCACAGTGAGACAAATAAACAACATCCCTGTACAAAAACTCCTCATCCAGTGTTCATTATAACAGAATGTCCACAAGTCTCAATAATAATAATAATAAGAAGAAGAAGAAGAAGAAGAAGAAGAAGAAGAAGAAGAAGGAGAAGAAATAGTAGAAGAAAAACAAATTACACAAATGAGTTTAATTAAATACATTTTTAAAAATATTTACATTGCTCTAACATTGCTGTAAATTATAAGCATTATTATAATCAAATCACTAAGGCCTTTGTAGCAGGTATGGTTTGGGGCTGTTCAAACGTTCAAATGTTGAGGCTAAGGTGTAAAGCTTTTGGGTCATAAGGTAGGAATTTTCTTGTCCCCTTCTGCACCCAACTTTATAATTTTGTTGATGGTTTATCCGCAATGTTTTTTAGCGGTTCCTCCTCGTGTGGCTGTGAAAACGTGTAGCGTCACTACCGGCATCTGTCCGCCAGAGGGAGCCCTCGACCCAGTTTTGACACCACCCATGAGGAACACTTCCGGGGTTTGTGACTGCGTTTAAGCCAGTGATGGTAAAAACGATTCTTTTTAAAGAGTCAGGTTTCGTTGAGTCACTCACTGAAATTAATCGATTCAGTGATTCCTTTTGAGTCAGCGAGTCAGTGATTCTTTTATAGCCCTCGTTTCCTGTACAAACTCTAATCATGTTGGGAAATAGTGGTGGATTTTTTCACCCTATAGTAATTGAATGGTGGGATTAATGCAGGTGATTATACGCTATAATAATTTAATGAGTATAGTTATGTACTGTTGTGTTATGGCGTGTATGTAATAGTAAATGCAAGTTTTTAGAAAATCTTTGACTATTGCATGATGGGTAACCAACCGAACGTTCATGTTTGCCCCAGGGTGCGATGTGTTCTTGTTCCCCCACTGACAGGGGCAATAAACATGTCCCTGTGTAAATTAACAAGAATCAAGACTTACCACACCAGTGCAACAAAAATCCACAAACACACACAAACACACACACAAACACACACAAATACACACACACACACACACACACACACAAATATAAAAATGAAAATCAGCAAATCAGAAAAATGTGCAAATCAGTTATGTTATCCAAAAATGTTAAATGTAAAAGTATTCAAATGGAATAAAAATGAGTATCTTAAATAATAAATAAAACAACCAAACTGAATAAAAATGCAAAAAGTATAACTATATACATAAAGTGCTTTGCCTATAAATTAGCATTTAAGAAGGTCAGCTCACGCACTTTGGAGGTGCTGAGACTAAACGTAAGATTCTCTATATGACCCGGCTCTGCGAGTCCACTGAGAATCAGCTGAATCAGTCTATGACCCGGCTCTGTGAGTCCACTGAGAATCAGCTGAATCAGTCTATGACCCGGCTCCACGAGTCCACTGAGAATCAGCTGAATCAGAATATGACCCGGCTCCACGAGTCCACTGAGAATCAGCTGAATCAGTCTATGACCCGGCTCCATGAGTCCACTGAGAATCAGCTGAATCAGTCTATGACCCGGCTCTGAGAGTCCACTGAGAATCAGCTGAATCAGTCTATGACCCGGCTCTGAGAGTCCACTGAGAATCAGCTGAATCAGTCTATGACCCGGCTCCACGAGTCCACTGAGAATCAGCAGACAAACTACATTTTACTGAGTAACTACTCCCCACATTACAAACACTTCAGCATTGACACCTAGATTGGCATTTAGCAAAAAAATAGTATAAAAGTTTACTTAAGGCATAGTTAAAAAGTAATATATAAAATATATATTATCTTGTTGAACTGGTTGAAATGATCTCTAGATAATCCACCCTAGGTACTGTAGCTCACATAGAAGAAAAATCTACATGGACAGAGACACTTGGGGACTATCACACCATCACAGATCTGCCATTTCATCTGTCAGCTTGTGACAGCAAAGAAATAGTGTCTATAATGACCTTAGAAACTACAATGACCTAATAGTTCCTCATGGGCCATTTATTGCTGTTGTAGAAAGGACATTAATCAGTTACAGTTACATTATTTACTGTTTAGTGTCACCAAAATGAGGATGGGTTCCCTTCTGAGCCTGGTTCCTCTCAAGGTTTCTTCCTTATTCCATCCCAGGGAGTTTTTCCTTGCCACCATCGCCACAGGCTTGCTCATTAGGTATAAAATAGGGATAAAATAGTTTAATAATTAAATTTAATGATTTTATTCTTATTTAGAGTTATTTAGTTATTTTTTTATTTTCATTTTACCCCTGCCCTTTCTCTGTTTTTCTTCTTTTGTAAAGCTGCTTTGAGACAATGTTCACTGTAAAAGGCGCTATACAAAATAAATTGAATTGAACTTTAGTCCTTTATTTTCATTTAGAGAAAGTATTATTAAAAATGATCTAAAGTAAAGTGGATAATTACGGCTTCTCCGATTCTAATAAATAACGAGAGTGAAACATTTAGTTGTTGCTTTTCTACACAGAACCTGATAATCATCCACTCATCTATACAGTGAGCAGCATGTGGTTGTGGATTGAACACCTCCATAGTGGTCATGGACACTCCCTATTCAAATAGAGTCGTGTATAAACAGCATGTTCTTGGCTGCTCTAGTTTCCAGTGAGCTCTGTGATAGATAACACTCCCATACACTTTAAATCTGGGTGAAGCAGAACTCAGAGAAGGATGATTTTAGGACTGTGTATTTTATTACTACTCATTTCATGTAAGTTTATAATTACTAGCATTATAATCATTATAACAAACATTACATAGTTCTATTTATTTCTTCCAGATTCTTATGGACAGTCCCTGACCTCCTCAGCTTCTGTGGTGAAGAGACCTGGAGAGTCGGTCACTCTGTCCTGTACTGTCTCTGGATTCTCAATGGGAAGCTACTACATGAACTGGATCTGTCAGAAACCAGGACAAGGACTGGAGTGGGTCGGATACATTGATGGTGGCACTGGCACTATATTCGCTCAATCACTGCAGGGCCACTGACACAAAAAAGACTTCAGAAACGTATACAGTCACATCCTCCTGAACTGTAAATATTCCCTCAGCAGGGACCTGCACCCCAGTGATATTTATTAGATATTTTAGTCTCAATAGTTGTCATTCAAAAATTCTCAAACCTTTTCTTATAATTATCTCTGACTAGTGATTTAGGCTGAAGACTTTTTTGTTCTTTCCTTTGCAGGTGAGCTCAAAATATATTCTAGTTACATTTGTTAAATTGTTTATTTATTTTTATTTTTTTAAGAACCTGTTTACACAATTTGATTAAAAATGTTTAAAGAAATGATGTACAATAGGAAGACTGCCATTATTACAGGAAAAAATATAGGAAAAAATACATAACCCATTCTGCATGCAAATTTCCCAATTCACAGGCAGATCTAAATACACTGAAGTACTGTACATGGAATCCTCTGTGTTTGGTTGTGTTCCGCAGAGAAATCATGAGCTTGTCCTGTCAGGCTATGCCCTCACTAGCTATGGAACAGTCTGGATCAAGCAAACTCCAGGAAAAGGCTTAGAGTGGATCGGGATCATATGGGGTGGTGGAAGCATAGACTATGGGGCTTCGTTTAAATCTCGTTTCAGCATTTTAACAACTTCAACAATGTTCATATTCTGGTTCCGGTGTATTAAATGACTCTGGGAATAAACTGCAGCTGGATTGGATGGATGGGATGGGATGGGATGGATAGATGGATAGATGGATTTTGCTGTCAGTGCAAAATACAGGTACATAGCAACGAAATACCGTTTAGCCTCTACCAGAAGTGCAAATAGTAGAAACTGTGCAAATGAACAACTGCAGATTAATATGTAAATATGTACATCAATAAATAAGACTATGTCAATATGTCATATATTTATATATACATAAATATATATATATATATATATATATATATATATATATATATATATATGTATATATATATATATATATATATATATATATATATATATATGTATATATCTTTGCACATAATGATATATACACTATATTGCCAAAAGTATTCGCTCACCTGCCTTGACTCGCATATGAACTTAAGTGACATCCCATTCCTAATCCATAGGGTTCAATATGACGTCGGTCCACCCTTTGCAGCTATAACAGCTTCAACTCTTCTGGGAAGGCTGTCCACAAGGTTTAGGAGTGTGTTCATGGGAATTTTTGACCATTCTTCCAGAAGCGCATTTGTGAGGTCACACACTGATGTTGGACGAGAAGGCCTGGCTCTCAGTCTCCGCTCTAATTCATCCCAAAGGTGTTCTATCGGGTTGAGGTCAGGACTCTGTGCAGGCCAGTCAAGTTCATCCACACCAAACTCTGTCATCCATGTCTTTATGGACCTTGCTTTGTGCACGGGTGCACAGTCATGTTGGAAGAGGAAGGGGCCAGCTCCAAACTGTTCCCACAAAGTTGGGAGCATGGAATTGTCCAAAATGTCTTGGTATGCTGAAGCATTCAGAGTTCCTTTCACTGGAACTAAGGGGCCAAGCCCAGCTCCTGAAAAACAACCCCACACCATAATCCCCCCTCCACCAAACTTTACACTTGGCACAATGCAGTCAGACAAGTACCGTTCTCCTGGCAACCGCCAAACCCAGACTCGTCCATCAGATTGCCAGATGGAGAAGCGCGATTCGTCACTTCAGAGAACGCGTCTCCACTGCTCTAGAGTCCAGTGGCGGCGTGCTTTACACCACTGCATCCGACGCTTTGCATTGCACTTGGTGATGTATGGCTTGGATGCAGCTGTTCGGCCATGGAAACCCATTCCATGAAGCTCTCTGCGCACTGTTCTTGAGCTAATCTGAAGGCCACATGAAGTTTGGAGGTCTGTAGCGATTGACTCTGCAGAAAATTGGCGACCTCTTCGCACTATGCGCCTCAGCATCCGCTGACCCTGCTCCGTCAGTTTACGTGGCCTACCACTTCGTGGCTGAGTTGCTGTCGTTCCCAAACACTTCCACGTTCTTATAATACAGCTGACAGTTGACTGTGGAATATTTACTGGCCTGTAGGCCAATTGCTCAATGTTGCTGATTTGGCCAATAACTGTGGTATCATCTGCATATCTGATGATGTTGGAGATATGCCATGGAACACAGTCATGGGTAAACAGGGAGTAGAGCAGTGGGCTCAGCATGCAGCCTTGTGGGATGCCGGTGTTCAGGATGAGGGTTGAGGATATGTGATTACCCAACCTTACAGACTGAGGTCTATTTGTTAGGAATAAAAATATAATCATTTAATATCACAAGACAATATGTGAAATGTATTCAGTCACTTGTTCATCTTTAGGAAGTTTTATTTGGATCCAGAGTCCATCCCAGGAACACTGAGCGTACAACCTGGACATGTTACAAATTCACACACTCATTCACACCTAGGGGCAATTTTAATGAAGATCACTGATCTTGATCACTGTTGGGTGTAATGCATTACTTAGTAGCAGGAGCAAGTGGCTGTTTTGGAACTATTCCAAATGGAACTATTCCAATTACTTCTCTTTTTTGGCCCAGGTAGACAAGAACATTAACGTGAAATGTAAGCTATGTCCTGGTGAAAAAAACTATCGGCCCCTGTCAATACCACGAGTAATTTACTGAAGCACTTGACAAGGCAGCATCGACAAACACTTTTGAGTGATCCATGTTCATCGACAGTACAAATGTTAAGCAGGCAAAACTTGATTTTACATCAGGAGTGTAGAAAATGTCCAAAGGTGAGCTAAAAAAATGATTGCAGGCTACCAGTCAAGGTTTATAGGGATTTTAGGAAGTAATTAATAATTAAAGTTAAATTACTTATTGAGAAATTAAATTACTTTTCAGACAGACTAATTAGAAAAGCATTTTATATACAACACTGATGGTGTAATTAGTAATTAATAACTTTTTTGTAGTAACTTATCCAACACTGCTGCTGATTCAATTTCTCAAAGAAGATCAATTTAAACTTTTGAATAATAAAGTAGATGAAGTATAGAGAATAGTTTCACTGTTGAGTTGTTGATAGATATTAGATTTCAGCTTTGCCTTCTGTTCACTAGAGATTACAATTCTTCTTCAGAATTTAAAAACACCTGATCTAGAATCTTCTCAGCTATTTCTCTCTGGATTCATCAGTTAAAGCCTCTAGAGGGCAGACTATACCAGAATGAACATCATGTTCTATTGAACGGTTTGATTATAATGTTAAATGTAGTTCATACTGTTCAGAAAACACTGCAATATTTCACCATGTCAGAGTCAAATATGGAAGGAGTTATTCACTGTTATTTTAACACAGAAACCAGGACATTTGTAGACATGATAATAATTTCTGTGTTAATGCAATTCTCTACATTGCAGCATACATATGACTGATAAAGATAAAAAGAATTGTCTATCTAATTATTATTATTTTCATGTATTATGAATGAACTCTTGGAGCTGTGGGTCATCCCCCCAGTGTTATGCAGTGAATGGGCCATGCCTGTCATGCCAGTGGTTAAGAGGAACGGGGATGTGAGGATTTTCAGTGAATCCGGCTCTGTGAATATGCTCATATGAAGAGTGTGTTCTCTTCACATAAATTCAGAGACCTAAGAAAGTCTCTTAATGTTCCAAATTTTATAGATTTATAATCACAGATTAGAGACGTTCATGAGAAGGGGAGATTTTCATGTGTAGAGGAATCCATCTCATTCTGACCGATAAGGAGAGTCTCTATGCAAATTTCCTTCCCTGTTATATATTTAAGCAACGAAGACCAAGAGCTTTTACTTCTTCTGCTTCAACACACACCATGATCTCTACATCCCTACTGCTGCTGCTGCTGGCAGCCGTACACTGTAAGTGTTTTTACATTTGACATGTAATACAATTTTGGTTCCTTAAAGCTTTTTGCTTTTACATCATTAAAATAACTTTTCTTTAACAGGTGTTCACTGTGTTGAGCTGATCCAGACCGGATCCACAGTATTAACTCCTGGTCAGTCACTGACTCTGACCTGTAAAGTGTCTGGATATTCATTAACTGATAGCAGCTACTGTACACACTGGATACGACAACCTGCAGGAAAACCTCTGGAGTGGATTGGAGGTATATGTGGTAGCGGTAACACTTACTACAGTGAGAAACTGAAAAGCAGGTTTCAGTCTTCAAGAGACACGTCCAGCAGCACAGTGACATTAACAGGACAGAACATGCAGACTGAAGACACAGCTGTGTATTACTGCGCTCGTGAATATCACAGTGAGACAAATAAACAACGTCCCTGTACAAAAACTCCCAAGTACATTGAAACACTGCTAGCTCCCAACATTCTCCTTCATTAAAAAATATATAATAATGATAGTTCTGACTGCAGCACCGGAGCCTCATGAACAATTTAACAGTCAGTATCTGATTACAAACTGAATTGATTAGGCTCATGTTCATTTCACTCTGATGAACAGCTATCAATATCTGACATTCACTGTTTGTTGAATTCACTCCATCCACAAGATTTTTACATGAACATATCAAAACTGAGATTACACAGTAAATACAAACATCTCCATGCATAGGTGTTTTTTCACCTCCAAAATTCAAAATAAAATAATAAATGATTACAGACAAAAATGGAGAGACAAATGTTTAAAAATTCTTAACATTTGAACAGTTGTGCAAATTATGTTCCATTTTTTCTGACAATCCACCTGAAAAAGTTTACTCAACCTTTGGTCTTGAACTGTATACTGTATAATTAACCTGCACACACTTTAGAAATATTTGAACATTATACTTTTTGTTAAGATTTAAGGCCTGTGATGGTTGTTTTTTCTTTATTCACACAACATCTACCCAACATTTTGAGGTTTAAAGGACTGAAGGTGTGTCATAAATATGAGAACATGTTCTCCTGGGATTTACATCAAAGTCATAAACTCTAACTACAGCATTGTTATGAAGCTAAGACATTACAGCTCCATTATATCAGTGTCTCATTAAACCAGGCTGCTTCATCCACACAGTTTGATCAATTACATAGTAAATAAATAGTTACTAACTAACATTGTGAACGTGTATGTATTTACATTTGCAGGAAATGCCTCATGTCTTCTGAAAGCCTAAACACTTACATGCAAATCAAACCCCTTTATAAATGATTAGAGGTGTTCTCAGGAGAAGTGAGGTTCTGGGTTCAGGTTCTGCTCAAACCTTGTTCTTCATGCTGGTTAAGCCTGGAGAATCATTTTCAGTCCCCTGTAAGATCACTGGATATTCAGCCACTAGTTACTGTCCTAACTGGATACGACAATCATCAGGACAAGCTCTGAAATACTCCAGTAGTACTAATAAATTATATATATATGTGTGTGTGTGTGTGTGTGTGTGTGTATGCAATAAGTGTAACAATCATATTAGAATAATAGGAAATCCTGCATCCCTCATGACATTAAAAAAAAACAGTTTATTTATTGTTACATTAAATGTATACTAGCCTTGGAAAATACTTCAAGTGTTCTACATTGTCTAGTATAAATAAATCTGAGACTACATACTTCTCTTTAATGAAGTATGTTTCTCTTTTGCATGTCCATCAACCTTGAGTAAAATTCTAGCATTTCAAGTTTTTCTGATTGTGGTGCAGAAGCATCACAGGCATTTTATCATCCAATATCAGATTACATGCTGAACTGATTAGGATGATGTCCATTTCACTATAATTATATAACTATATTGTACCATATAAGAGTTTAGCCATAGACATAAGTGTGATAGATATTCTAATTTAAATCTTTATAGTTTATACTGTACTTTGTAGAAATCGATCCCATCCTATCACATTATATACAGTTTGAGAGCAAATAATGGATGGATGGATAAAAAAAAAAAAAGCATGAACATTGTGGGAAGAAGAAAATGTTCCAAATATAAAATCTTGTTTTGAGGTAGGTTTATGAAGAATTTTTCTCCCCACTATAAACCAACACAACCTCCATCAGATGAATCTCCTCCTCATGATTTAAATACATTTCAGATACATTCTCCTCCCATCATCAGCAGATAAACAAATCCAAGCGTCAGAGCTGGATCTCACTCTATTTATATGATGTGATGGTGTCTGTTAAACTTTGGAGAACAGAGAAGACTCCAGTACAAACAACACACACCATGTTCTCTACATCTCTACTGCTCCTGCTGGCAGCTGCTTCTTGTGAGTGCTTTATCAAATTCATTCATTTACTAGATGAAGAATAAAGGTGCAGCAGATATTATGTGAGATATCACCATGTGTTTTCCTCCACAGATGTACATGGTGAGGAACTGACTCAGCCTGCTTCCATGACAGTCCAGCCAGGCCAGAGTCTCTCCATCCACTGCAAGGTTTCATATTCAGTTACAAGCTATTATACAGCTTGGATCCGACAACCTGCAGGAAAAGCTCTGGAGTGGGTCTCACTTATGCGTTATGATGGAAACACTTACTACAGTGAGAAATTGAAAAGCAGGTTTCAGGTTTCCAGAGACACGTCCAGCAACACAGTGACATTAACAGGACAGAACATGCAGACTGAAGACACAGCTGTGTATTACTGCGCTCGGGAACCACAGTGAGACAAATCAACAACATCCCTGTACAAAAACTCCTCATCCAGTGTTCATTATAACAGAATGTCCACAATTCTCAATAATAATAATAATAATAATAATAATAATAATAATAATAATAATAATAATAATAATAATAAAAAGAAGAAGAAGAAGAAAAACAAATTACACAAATGACAACAAAGAGTTTAATTAAATACATTTTTAAAAATATTTACATTGCTCTAACATTGCTGTAAATTATAAGCATTATTATAATCAAATCACTAAGGCCTTTGTAGCAGGTATGGTTTGGGGCTGTTCAAACGTTCAAATGTTGAGGCTAAGGTGTAAAGCTTTTGGGTCATAAGGTAGGAATTTTCTTGTCCCCTTCTGCACCCAACTTTATAATTTTGTTGATGGTTTATCCGCAATGTTTTTTAGCGGTTCCTCCTCGTGTGGCTGTGAAAACGTGTAGCGTCACTACCGGCATCTGTCCGCCAGAGGGAGCCCTCGACCCAGTTTTGACACCACCCATGAGGAACACTTCCGGGGTTTGTGACTGCGTTTAAGCCAGTGATGGTAAAAACGATTCTTTTTAAAGACTCTGGTTTCGTCGAGTCACTCACTGAAATGAATCGAGTCAGTGATTCCTTTTGAGTCAGCGAGTCAGTGATTCTGTTATAGCCCTCGTTTCCTGTACAAACTCTAATCATGTTGGGAAATAGTGGTGGATTTTTTCACCCTATAGTAATTGAATGGTGGGATTAATGCAGGTGATTATACGCTATAATAATTTAATGAGTATAGTTATGTACTGTTGTGTTATGGTGTGTATGTAATAGTAAATGCAAGTTTTTAGAAAATCTTTGACTATTGCATGATGGGTAACCAACCGAACGTTCATGTTTGCCCCAGGGTGCGATGTGTTCTTGTTCCCCCACTGACAGGGGCAATAAACATGTCCCTGTGTAAATTAACAAGAATCAAGACTTACCACACCAGTGCAACAAAAATCCACAAACACACACAAACACACACACAAACACACACAAATACACACACACACACACAAATATAAAAATGAAAATCAGCAAATCAGAAAAATGTGCAAATCAGTTATGTTATCCAAAAATGTTAAATGTAAAAGTATTCAAATGGAATAAAAATGAGTATCTTAAATAATAAATAAAACAACCAAACTGAATAAAAATGCAAAAAGTATAACTATATACATAAAGTGCTTTGCCTATAAATTAGCATTTAAGAAGGTCAGCTCACGCACTTTGGAGGTGCTGAGACTAAACGTAAGATTCTCTATATGACCCGGCTCTGCGAGTCCACTGAGAATCAGCTGAATCAGTCTATGACCCGGCTCTGTGAGTCCACTGAGAATCAGCTGAATCAGTCTATGACCCGGCTCCACGAGTCCACTGAGAATCAGCTGAATCAGTCTATGACCCGGCTCCATGAGTCCACTGAGAATCAGCTGAATCAGTCTATGACCCGGCTCTGAGAGTCCACTGAGAATCAGCTGAATCAGTCTATGACCCGGCTCTGAGAGTCCACTGAGAATCAGCTGAATCAGTCTATGACCCGGCTCCACGAGTCCACTGAGAATCAGCAGACAAACTACATTTTACTGAGTAACTACTCCCCACATTACAAACACTTCAGCATTGACACCTAGATTGGCATTTAGCAAAAAAATAGTATAAAAGTTTACTTAAGGCATAGTTAAAAAGTAATATATAAAATATATATTATCTTGTTGAACTGGTTGAAATGATCTCTAGATAATCCACCCTAGGTACTGTAGCTCACATAGAAGAAAAATCTACATGGACAGAGACACTTGGGGACTATCACACCATCACAGATCTGCCATTTCATCTGTCAGCTTGTGACAGCAAAGAAATAGTGTCTATAATGACCTTAGAAACTACAATGACCTAATAGTTCCTCATGGGCCATTTATTGCTGTTGTAGAAAGGACATTAATCAGTTACAGTTACATTATTTACTGTTTAGTGTCACCAAAACGAGGATGGGTTCCCTTCTGAGCCTGGTTCCTCTCAAGGTTTCTTCCTTATTCCATCCCAGGGAGTTTTTCCTTGCCACCATCGCCACAGGCTTGCTCATTAGGTATAAAATAGGGATAAAATAGTTTAATAATTAAATTTAATGATTTTATTCTTATTTAGAGTTATTTAGTTATTTTTTTATTTTCATTTTACCCCTGCCCTTTCTCTGTTTTTCTTCTTTTGTAAAGCTGCTTTGAGACAATGTTCACTGTAAAAGGCGCTATACAAAATAAATTGAATTGAACTTTAGTCCTTTATTTTCATTTAGAGAAAGTATTATTAAAAATGATCTAAAGTAAAGTGGATAATTACGGCTTCTCCGATTCTAATAAATAACGAGAGTGAAACATTTAGTTGTTGCTTTTCTACACAGAACCTGATAATCATCCACTCATCTATACAGTGAGCAGCATGTGGTTGTGGATTGAACACCTCCATAGTGGTCATGGACACTCCCTATTCAAATAGAGTCGTGTATAAACAGCATGTTCTTGGCTGCTCTAGTTTCCAGTGAGCTCTGTGATAGATAACACTCCCATACACTTTAAATCTGGGTGAAGCAGAACTCAGAGAAGGATGATTTTAGGACAGTGTATTTTACTGATACTCATTTCATGTAAGTTTATGTTTTTAATGTGAGATTACTAGCATTATAATCATTATAACAAACATTACATAGTTCTATTTATTTCTTCCAGATTCTTATGGACAGTCCCTGACCTCCTCAGCTTCTGTGGTGAAGAGACCTGGAGAGTCGGTCACTCTGTCCTGTACTGTCTCTGGATTCTCAATGGGAAGCTACTACATGAACTGGATCTGTCAGAAACCAGGACAAGGACTGGAGTGGGTCGGATACATTGATGGTGGCACTGGCACTATATTCGCTCAATCACTGCAGGGCCACTGACACAAAAAAGACTTCAGAAACGTATACAGTCACATCCTCCTGAACTGTAAATATTCCCTCAGCAGGGACCTGCACCCCAGTGATATTTATTAGATATTTTAGTCTCAATAGTTGTCATTCAAAAATTCTCAAACCTTTTCTTATAATTATCTCTGACTAGTGATTTAGGCTGAAGACTTTTTTGTTCTTTCCTTTGCAGGTGAGCTCAAAATATATTCTAGTTACATTTGTTAAATTGTTTATTTATTTTTATTTTTTTAAGAACCTGTTTACACAATTTGATTAAAAATGTTTAAAGAAATGATGTACAATAGGAAGACTGCCATTATTACAGGAAAAAATATAGGAAAAAATACATAACCCATTCTGCATGCAAATTTCCCAATTCACAGGCAGATCTAAATACACTGAAGTACTGTACATGGAATCCTCTGTGTTTGGTTGTGTTCCGCAGAGAAATCATGAGCTTGTCCTGTCTGGCTATGCCCTCACTAGCTATGGAACAGTCTGGATCAAGCAAACTCCAGGAAAAGGCTTCGAGTGGATCGGGATCATATGGGGTGGTGGAAGCATAGACTATGGGGCTTCGTTTAAATCTCGTTTCAGCATTTTAACAACTTCAACAATGTTCATATTCTGGTTCCGGTGTATTAAATGACTCTGGGAATAAACTGCAGCTGGATTGGATGGATGGGATGGGATGGGATGGATAGATGGATAGATGGATTTTGCTGTCAGTGCAAAATACAGGTACATAGCAACGAAATACCGTTTAGCCTCTACCAGAAGTGCAAATAGTAGAAACTGTGCAAATGAACAACTGCAGATTAATATGTAAATATGTACATCAATAAATAAGACTATGTCAATATGTGCAAAGATATATATATATATATATATATATATATATATATATATATATATATATATATATATATATATATATATATATATATATATATATATATATATATATATATATATGTATATATCTTTGCACATAATGATATATACACTATATTGCCAAAAGTATTCGCTCACCTGCCTTGACTCGCATATGAACTTAAGTGACATCCCATTCCTAATCCATAGGGTTCAATATGACGTCGGTCCACCCTTTGCAGCTATAACAGCTTCAACTCTTCTGGGAAGGCTGTCCACAAGGTTTAGGAGTGTGTTCATGGGAATTTTTGACCATTCTTCCAGAAGCGCATTTGTGAGGTCACACACTGATGTTGGACGAGAAGGCCTGGCTCTCAGTCTCCGCTCTAATTCATCCCAAAGGTGTTCTATCGGGTTGAGGTCAGGACTCTGTGCAGGCCAGTCAAGTTCATCCACACCAAACTCTGTCATCCATGTCTTTATGGACCTTGCTTTGTGCACGGGTGCACAGTCATGTTGGAAGAGGAAGGGGCCAGCTCCAAACTGTTCCCACAAAGTTGGGAGCATGGAATTGTCCAAAATGTCTTGGTATGCTGAAGCATTCAGAGTTCCTTTCACTGGAACTAAGGGGCCAAGCCCAGCTCCTGAAAAACAACCCCACACCATAATCCCCCCTCCACCAAACTTTACACTTGGCACAATGCAGTCAGACAAGTACCGTTCTCCTGGCAACCGCCAAACCCAGACTCGTCCATCAGATTGCCAGATGGAGAAGCGCGATTCGTCACTTCAGAGAACGCGTCTCCACTGCTCTAGAGTCCAGTGGCGGCGTGCTTTACACCACTGCATCCGACGCTTTGCATTGCACTTGGTGATGTATGGCTTGGATGCAGCTGTTCGGCCATGGAAACCCATTCCATGAAGCTCTCTGCGCACTGTTCTTGAGCTAATCTGAAGGCCACATGAAGTTTGGAGGTCTGTAGCGATTGACTCTGCAGAAAATTGGCGACCTCTTCGCACTATGCGCCTCAGCATCCGCTGACCCTGCTCCGTCAGTTTACGTGGCCTACCACTTCGTGGCTGAGTTGCTGTCGTTCCCAAACACTTCCACGTTCTTATAATACAGCTGACAGTTGACTGTGGAATATTTACTGGCCTGTAGGCCAATTGCTCAATGTTGCCGATTCGGCCAATAACTGTGGTATCATCTGCATATCTGATGATGTTGGAGATATGCCATGGAACACAGTCATGGGTAAACAGGGAGTAGAGCAGTGGGCTCAGCATGCAGCCTTGTGGGATGCCGGTGTTCAGGATGAGGGTTGAGGATATGTGATTACCCAACCTTACAGACTGAGGTCTATTTGTTAGGAATAAAAATATAATCATTTAATATCACAAGACAATATGTGAAATGTATTCAGTCACTTGTTCATCTTTAGGAAGTTTTATTTGGATCCAGAGTCCATCCCAGGAACACTGAGCGTACAATCTGGACATGTTACAAATTCACACACTCATTCACACCTAGGGGCAATTTTAATGAAGATCACTGATCTTGATCACTGTTGGGTGTAATGCATTACTTAGTAGCAGGAGCAAGTGGCTGTTTTGGAACTATTCCAAATGGAACTATTCCAATTACTTCTCTTTTTTGGCCCAGGTAGACAAGAACATTAACGTGAAATGTAAGCTATGTCCTGGTGAAAAAAACTATCGGCCCCTGTCAATACCACGAGTAATTTACTGAAGCACTTGACAAGGCAGCATCGACAAACACTTTTGAGTGATCCATGTTCATCGACAGTACAAATGTTAAGCAGGCAAAACTTTATTTTACATCGGGAGTGTAGAAAATGTCCAAAGGTGAGCTAAAAAAAATGATTGCAGGCTACCAGTCAAGGTTTATAGGGATTTTAGGAAGTAATTAATAATTAAAGTTAAATTACTTATTGAGAAATTAAATTACTTTTCAGACAGACTAATTAGAAAAGCATTTTATATACAACACTGATGGTGTAATTAGTAATTAATAACTTTTTTGTAGTAACTTATCCAACACTGCTGCTGATTCAATTTCTCAAAGAAGATCAATTTAAACTTTTGAATAATAAAGTAGATGAAGTATAGAGAATAGTTTCACTGTTGAGTTGTTGATAGATATTAGATTTCAGCTTTGCCTTCTGTTCACTAGAGATTACAATTCTTCTTCAGAATTTAAAAACACCTGATCTAGAATCTTCTCAGCTATTTCTCTCTGGATTCATCAGTTAAAGCCTCTAGAGGGCAGACTATACCAGAATGAACATCATGTTCTATTGAACGGTTTGATTATAATGTTAAATGTAGTTCATACTGTTCAGAAAACACTGCAGTATTTCACCATGTCAGAGTCAAATATGGAAGGAGTTATTCACTGTTATTTTAACACAGAAACCAGGACATTTGTAGACATGATAATAATTTCTGTGTTAATGCAATTCTCTACATTGCAGCATACATATGACTGATAAAGATAAAAAGAATTGTCTATCTAATTATTATTATTTTCATGTATTATGAATGAACTCTTGGAGCTGTGGGTCATCCCCCCAGTGTTATGCAGTGAATGGGCCATGCCTGTCATGCCAGTGGTTAAGAGGAACGGGGATGTGAGGATTTTCAGTGAATCCGGCTCTGTGAATATGCTCATATGAAGAGTGTGTTCTCTTCACATAAATTCAGAGACCTAAGAAAGTCTCTTAATGTTCCAAATTTTATAGATTTATAATCACAGATTAGAGACGTTCATGAGAAGGGGAGATTTTCATGTGTAGAGGAATCCATCTCATTCTGACCGATAAGGAGAGTCTCTATGCAAATTTCCTTCCCTGTTATATATTTAAGCAACGAAGACCAAGAGCTTTTACTTCTTCTGCTTCAACACACACCATGATCTCTACATCCCTACTGCTGCTGCTGCTGGCAGCCGTACACTGTAAGTGTTTTTACATTTGACATGTAATACAATTTTGGTTCCTTAAAGCTTTTTGCTTTTACATCATTAAAATAACTTTTCTTTAACAGGTGTTCACTGTGTTGAGCTGATCCAGACCGGATCCACAGTATTAACTCCTGGTCAGTCACTGACTCTGACCTGTAAAGTGTCTGGATATTCATTAACTGATAGCAGCTACTGTACACACTGGATACGACAACCTGCAGGAAAACCTCTGGAGTGGATTGGAGGTATATGTGGTAGCGGTAACACTTACTACAGTGAGAAACTGAAAAGCAGGTTTCAGTCTTCAAGAGACACGTCCAGCAGCACAGTGACATTAACAGGACAGAACATGCAGACTGAAGACACAGCTGTGTATTACTGCGCTCGTGAATATCACAGTGAGACAAATAAACAACGTCCCTGTACAAAAACTCCCAAGTACATTGAAACACTGCTAGCTCCCAACATTCTCCTTCATTAAAAAATATATAATAATGATAGTTCTGACTGCAGCACCGGAGCCTCATGAACAATTTAACAGTCAGTATCTGATTACAAACTGAATTGATTAGGCTCATGTTCATTTCACTCTGATGAACAGCTATCAATATCTGACATTCACTGTTTGTTGAATTCACTCCATCCACAAGATTTTTACATGAACATATCAAAACTGAGATTACACAGTAAATACAAACATCTCCATGCATAGGTGTTTTTTCACCTCCAAAATTCAAAATAAAATAATAAATGATTACAGACAAAAATGGAGAGACAAATGTTTAAAAATTCTTAACATTTGAACAGTTGTGCAAATTATGTTCCATTTTTTCTGACAATCCACCTGAAAAAGTTTACTCAACCTTTGGTCTTGAACTGTATACTGTATAATTAACCTGCACACACTTTAGAAATATTTGAACATTATACTTTTTGTTAAGATTTAAGGCCTGTGATGGTTGTTTTTTCTTTATTCACACAACATCTACCCAACATTTTGAGGTTTAAAGGACTGAAGGTGTGTCATAAATATGAGAACATGTTCTCCTGGGATTTACATCAAAGTCATAAACTCTAACTACAGCATTGTTATGAAGCTAAGACATTACAGCTCCATTATATCAGTGTCTCATTAAACCAGGCTGCTTCATCCACACAGTTTGATCAATTACATAGTAAATAAATAGTTACTAACTAACATTGTGAACGTGTATGTATTTACATTTGCAGGAAATGCCTCATGTCTTCTGAAAGCCTAAACACTTACATGCAAATCAAACCCCTTTATAAATGATTAGAGGTGTTCTCAGGAGAAGTGAGGTTCTGGGTTCAGGTTCTGCTCAAACCTTGTTCTTCATGCTGGTTAAGCCTGGAGAATCATTTTCAGTCCCCTGTAAGATCACTGGATATTCAGCCACTAGTTACTGTCCTAACTGGATACGACAATCATCAGGACAAGCTCTGAAATACTCCAGTAGTACTAATAAATTATATATATATGTGTGTGTGTGTGTGTGTGTGTGTGTATGCAATAAGTGTAACAATCATATTAGAATAATAGGAAATCCTGCATCCCTCATGACATTAAAAAAAAACAGTTTATTTATTGTTACATTAAATGTATACTAGCCTTGGAAAATACTTCAAGTGTTCTACATTGTCTAGTATAAATAAATCTGAGACTACATACTTCTCTTTAATGAAGTATGTTTCTCTTTTGCATGTCCATCAACCTTGAGTAAAATTCTAGCATTTCAAGTTTTTCTGATTGTGGTGCAGAAGCATCACAGGCATTTTATCATCCAATATCAGATTACATGCTGAACTGATTAGGATGATGTCCATTTCACTATAATTATATAACTATATTGTACCATATAAGAGTTTAGCCATAGACATAAGTGTGATAGATATTCTAATTTAAATCTTTATAGTTTATACTGTACTTTGTAGAAATCGATCCCATCCTATCACATTATATACAGTTTGAGAGCAAATAATGGATGGATGGATAAAAAAAAAAAAAGCATGAACATTGTGGGAAGAAGAAAATGTTCCAAATATAAAATCTTGTTTTGAGGTAGGTTTATGAAGAATTTTTCTCCCCACTATAAACCAACACAACCTCCATCAGATGAATCTCCTCCTCATGATTTAAATACATTTCAGATACATTCTCCTCCCATCATCAGCAGATAAACAAATCCAAGCGTCAGAGCTGGATCTCACTCTATTTATATGATGTGATGGTGTCTGTTAAACTTTGGAGAACAGAGAAGACTCCAGTACAAACAACACACACCATGTTCTCTACATCTCTACTGCTCCTGCTGGCAGCTGCTTCTTGTGAGTGCTTTATCAAATTCATTCATTTACTAGATGAAGAATAAAGGTGCAGCAGATATTATGTGAGATATCACCATGTGTTTTCCTCCACAGATGTACATGGTGAGGAACTGACTCAGCCTGCTTCCATGACAGTCCAGCCAGGCCAGAGTCTCTCCATCCACTGCAAGGTTTCATATTCAGTTACAAGCTATTATACAGCTTGGATCCGACAACCTGCAGGAAAAGCTCTGGAGTGGGTCTCACTTATGCGTTATGATGGAAACACTTACTACAGTGAGAAATTGAAAAGCAGGTTTCAGGTTTCCAGAGACACGTCCAGCAACACAGTGACATTAACAGGACAGAACATGCAGACTGAAGACACAGCTGTGTATTACTGCGCTCGGGAACCACAGTGAGACAAATCAACAACATCCCTGTACAAAAACTCCTCATCCAGTGTTCATTATAACAGAATGTCCACAATTCTCAATAATAATAATAATAATAATAATAATAATAATAATAATAATAATAATAATAAAAAGAAGAAGAAGAAGAAAAACAAATTACACAAATGACAACAAAGAGTTTAATTAAATACATTTTTAAAAATATTTACATTGCTCTAACATTGCTGTAAATTATAAGCATTATTATAATCAAATCACTAAGGCCTTTGTAGCAGGTATGGTTTGGGGCTGTTCAAACGTTCAAATGTTGAGGCTAAGGTGTAAAGCTTTTGGGTCATAAGGTAGGAATTTTCTTGTCCCCTTCTGCACCCAACTTTATAATTTTGTTGATGGTTTATCCGCAATGTTTTTTAGCGGTTCCTCCTCGTGTGGCTGTGAAAACGTGTAGCGTCACTACCGGCATCTGTCCGCCAGAGGGAGCCCTCGACCCAGTTTTGACACCACCCATGAGGAACACTTCCGGGGTTTGTGACTGCGTTTAAGCCAGTGATGGTAAAAACGATTCTTTTTAAAGACTCTGGTTTCGTCGAGTCACTCACTGAAATGAATCGAGTCAGTGATTCCTTTTGAGTCAGCGAGTCAGTGATTCTGTTATAGCCCTCGTTTCCTGTACAAACTCTAATCATGTTGGGAAATAGTGGTGGATTTTTTCACCCTATAGTAATTGAATGGTGGGATTAATGCAGGTGATTATACGCTATAATAATTTAATGAGTATAGTTATGTACTGTTGTGTTATGGTGTGTATGTAATAGTAAATGCAAGTTTTTAGAAAATCTTTGACTATTGCATGATGGGTAACCAACCGAACGTTCATGTTTGCCCCAGGGTGCGATGTGTTCTTGTTCCCCCACTAACAGGGGCAATAAACATGTCCCTGTGTAAATTAACAAGAATCAAGACTTACCACACCAGTGCAACAAAAATCCACAAACACACACAAACACACACACAAACACACACAAATACACACACACACACACAAATATAAAAATGAAAATCAGCAAATCAGAAAAATGTGCAAATCAGTTATGTTATCCAAAAATGTTAAATGTAAAAGTATTCAAATGGAATAAAAATGAGTATCTTAAATAATAAATAAAACAACCAAACTGAATAAAAATGCAAAAAGTATAACTATATACATAAAGTGCTTTGCCTATAAATTAGCATTTAAGAAGGTCAGCTCACGCACTTTGGAGGTGCTGAGACTAAACGTAAGATTCTCTATATGACCCGGCTCTGCGAGTCCACTGAGAATCAGCTGAATCAGTCTATGACCCGGCTCTGTGAGTCCACTGAGAATCAGCTGAATCAGTCTATGACCCGGCTCCACGAGTCCACTGAGAATCAGCTGAATCAGTCTATGACCCGGCTCCATGAGTCCACTGAGAATCAGCTGAATCAGTCTATGACCCGGCTCTGAGAGTCCACTGAGAATCAGCTGAATCAGTCTATGACCCGGCTCTGAGAGTCCACTGAGAATCAGCTGAATCAGTCTATGACCCGGCTCCACGAGTCCACTGAGAATCAGCAGACAAACTACATTTTACTGAGTAACTACTCCCCACATTACAAACACTTCAGCATTGACACCTAGATTGGCATTTAGCAAAAAAATAGTATAAAAGTTTACTTAAGGCATAGTTAAAAAGTAATATATAAAATATATATTATCTTGTTGAACTGGTTGAAATGATCTCTAGATAATCCACCCTAGGTACTGTAGCTCACATAGAAGAAAAATCTACATGGACAGAGACACTTGGGGACTATCACACCATCACAGATCTGCCATTTCATCTGTCAGCTTGTGACAGCAAAGAAATAGTGTCTATAATGACCTTAGAAACTACAATGACCTAATAGTTCCTCATGGGCCATTTATTGCTGTTGTAGAAAGGACATTAATCAGTTACAGTTACATTATTTACTGTTTAGTGTCACCAAAATGAGGATGGGTTCCCTTCTGAGCCTGGTTCCTCTCAAGGTTTCTTCCTTATTCCATCCCAGGGAGTTTTTCCTTGCCACCATCGCCACAGGCTTGCTCATTAGGTATAAAATAGGGATAAAATAGTTTAATAATTAAATTTAATGATTTTATTCTTATTTAGAGTTATTTAGTTATTTTTTATTTTCATTTTACCCCTGCCCTTTCTCTGTTTTTCTTCTTTTGTAAAGCTGCTTTGAGACAATGTTCACTGTAAAAGGCGCTATACAAAATAAATTGAATTGAATTGAACTTTAGTCCTTTATTTTCATTTAGAGAAAGTATTATTAAAAATGATCTAAAGTACAGTGGATAATTACAGGCTTCTCCGATTCTAATAAATAGTGAGAGTGAAACATTAGATGTTGCTTTTCTACACAGAACCTTATAATCATCCACTCATCTATACAGTGAGCAGCATGTGGTTGTGGATTGAACACCTCCATAGTGGTCATGGACACTCCCTATTCAAATAGAGTCGTGTATAAACAGCATGTTCTTGGCTGCTCTAGTTTCCAGTGAGCTCTGTGATAGATAACACTCCCATACACTTTAAATCTGGGTGAAGCAGAACTCAGAGAAGGATGATTTAGGACAGTGTATTTTACTGATACTCATTTCATGTAAGTTTATGTTTTTAATGTGATGATTACTAGCATTAAAATCATTATAACAAACATTACATAGTTCTATTTATTTCTTCCAGATTCTTATGGACAGTCCCTGACCTCCTCAGCTTCTGTGGTGAAGAGACCTGGAGAGTTGGTCACTCTGTCCTGTACTGTCTCTGGATTCTCAATGGGAAGCTACTACATGAACTGGATCTGTCAGAAACCAGGACAAGGACTGGAGTGGGTCGGATACATTGATGGTGGCACGGGCACTGCATTCGCTCAGTCACTGCAGGGCCACTGACACAAAAAAGACTTCAGAAACGTATACAGTCACATCCTCCTGAACTGTAAATATTCCCTCAGCAGGGACCTGCACCCCAGTGATATTTATTAGATATTTTAATTCTCAATTTTTCTCATCTTTTCTCAAACTTAACTAAGTCTCAATAGTTGTCATTCAAAAATTCTCAAACCTTTTCTTATAATTATCTCTGACTAGTGATTTAGGCTGAAGACTTTTTTGTTCTTTCCTTTGCAGGTGAGCTAAAAATATATTCTAGTTACATTTGTGAAATTGTTTATTTTTATTTTTTTAAGAACCTGTTTACACAATTTGATTAAAAATGTTTAAAGAAATGATGTATAATAGGAAGACTGCCATTATTACAGGAAAAAATATAGGAAAAAATACATAACCCATTCTGCATGCAAATTTCCCAATTCACAGGCAGATCTAAATACACTGAAGTACTGTACATGGAATCCTCTGTGTTTGGTTGTGTTCCGCAGAGAAATCATGAGCTTGTCCTGTCTGGCTATGCCCTCACTAGCTATGGAACAGTCTGGATCAAGCAAACTCCAGGAAAAGGCTTCGAGTGGATCGGGATCATATGGGGTGGTGGAAGCATAGACTATGGAACTTCCTTTAAAACTCGTTTCAGCATCTCCAGAGACACGAGCAACAATGTGCTTTACTTAGATATCAGCAGCCTGGTGTCAGAGGACACGGCTGTTTACTACTGTGCAAAGACAGACACAGCTGTACAGCTCAGTGCTAGAGGTGTACAAAAACATCAACATCAATATCAATATCAATATCAATATCAATATCAATATTTAAAAAAAATGCGAGGCTGATCAAATTAACAAGTAATACTGTAACATCGCGAGTGCCTGCTTAGGCAAATCTACGGTTGCTGGCGTGCCTCTTTATAGTGCTCAGCCCAGCACAGGCAATTAGGGCTGATGCACGGCACCTGTGCACGCTGTTATATAAGCCTCAGGTGGTCACTCACTCGGCGTGCGGACACAGAATCTGTCAGGTATCGGAGGCAGTAGGCGCCGAGAGGTAATTTGGTAATTAGAGTTACACCCTTCTAAAGTCGTTGCTAGCGATATTTAATAATCTAAAGAACATATAGAAAGTTATTTACTGGTGTGGCAGGCTGAGAATCAGCCCACTGCCACTTCCTATTTATCAAGCCAGACCCCTACTCGGTGAGGGAACTGCTTAAACGGCCAAAGCTTGCCGTGACGAGCAGGCTCTCCCCCTCGCCTTGTGGCGTGTGTGTGTGTGCACTGTCTGACGCCTTCCCAACCCACCTTTATTACACCAATCCCCGGTTAGCTTATATGGCCCGATAGCGTAGCGCGTTGGGAGGTCCAGTGTGGCGTTAAACCTCCTTGGTTCGCGTCCCGCTTCGGAGAGTTTCTTAGGTTTGTAATTTTGTTTGCCTGTTTCTGCTCATTATTCTGCCTGGCTCCCTGATTGAATTTTCCATTTAGTACAGCTGCTTCCTCAGCTCCAGTCACTGTGGCTCTTCGGGTGCAGTAATAAACCGCAGTGTCCTCTGTCCTCAGACTCTTGGCCTCTAAGTACTGTGTACTTGCTGAGACGTCTTCTGTTAAGGTGAGCTGGTTCTTCACAGACTCTGCATATATTGCTTGATTATTGCCTGTATCCATCTGGCCAAGCCATTCCAGAGCTTTCCCTGGATTCTGTCATATCCAGTGTATGTAGTTGCTTGTCATTGAATATCCACTTATCTTACAAGAGATCTTCACAGTTTCTCCAGGTCTCTTTACCACAGCAGGAGACTGGTCCAGTCTGATCTCATGACTGCTGACACCTAGCAGATAAAACATAACAATCAAAGGTCATCATCAACACAGTCAAGATATTCTGAGGGTAGAAATATACAGTAAAGAAGTCTCAGGTACCTTTGGTTAACATTATAACAAAGATGTAGTAGTGAGTGACCCTCAGCCCCATCATCAAGCTCTTTGATTCAGTCGTGTGAAACAAACTTTTGGTGAACAAGAGGCTGATTTTTATATAACAGGATGAATTTACAAAAACATCCTTCAGCTGTTAAATTTCACAGTTTCATGAATCCTTATTGAAAACAAGTGTGCTGCTGCCCCCTACAGATGATTTTTAATTCCAGGAGTTTGTAGTAGAGATGCTGCAGAGAACAGGTACATATCGTATTCATAGAAGGTGCTCTCTAGTGACATTTGTTTTGGGGTCATTTTAGCGTGGGTCAGCTTGCGGACTTATGCCGAGTTCACACTGCACGATTTTCAAAGACAGGTCCAGATATTTAGCATGCCAAATATTTTACGGAAATCAGAGATTCTCTCTTTGGTAATTCACATGCGCGATTGTCACTCGTGTGCACAAGCGCCGATTTGCCTCCAATTTCAGGCATTAAGTTTATATATATATATATATACATACACACTATATTGCCAAAAGTATTCGCTCACCTGCCTTGACTCGCATATGAACTTAAGTGACATCCCATTCCTAATTCATAGGGTTCAATATGACGTCGGTCCACCCTTTGCAGCTATAACAGCTTCAACTCTTCTGGGAAGGCTGTCCACAAGGTTTAGGAGTGTGTTCATGGGAATTTTTGACCATTCTTCCAGAAACGCATTTGTGAGGTCACACACTGATGTTGGACGAGAAGGCCTGGCTCTCGGTCTCCTCTCTAATTCATCCCAAAGGTGTTCTATCGGGTTGAGGTCAGGACTCTGTGCAGGCCAGTCAAGTTCATCCACACCAGACTCTGTCATCCATGTCTTTATGGACCTTGCTTTGTGCACTGGTGCACAGTCATGTTGGAAGAGGAAGGGGCCAGCTCCAAACTGTTCCCACAAAGTTGGGAGCATGAAATTGTCCAAAATGTCTTGGTATGCTGAAGCATTCAGAGTTCCTTTCACTGGAACTAAGGGGCCAAGCCCAGCTCCTGAAAAACAACCCCACACCATAATCCCCCCTCCACCAAACTTTACACTTGGCACAGTGCAGTCAGACAAGTACCGTTCTCCTGGCAACCGCCAAACCCAGACTCGTCCATCAGATTGCCAGATGGAGAAGCGCGATTCGTCACTCCAGAGAACGCGTCTCCACTGCTCTAGAGTCCAGTGGCGGCGTGCTTTACACCACTG
The DNA here is from genome assembly GCF_019097595.1 of Hemibagrus wyckioides. Taxonomy (NCBI): domain Eukaryota; kingdom Metazoa; phylum Chordata; class Actinopteri; order Siluriformes; family Bagridae; genus Hemibagrus; species Hemibagrus wyckioides. Next base: position 21,967,878 of record NC_080711.1, read on the forward strand.
CATCCGACGCTTTGCATTGCACTTGGTGATGTATGGCTTGGATGCAGCTGCTCGGCCATGGAAACCTATTCCATGAAGCTCTCTACGCACTGTTCTTCAGCTAATCTGAAGGCCACATGAAGTTTGGAGGTCTGTAGCGATTGACTCTGCAGAAAGTTGGCGACCTCTTCGCACTATGCGCCTCAGCATCCGCTGACCCCGCTCCGTCAGTTTACGTGGCCTACCACTTCGTGGCTGAGTTGCTGTCGTTCCCAAACACTTCCACGTTCTTATAATACAGCTGACAGTTGACTGTGGAATATTTAGGAGCGAGGAAATTTCACGACTGGATTTGTTGCACAGGTGGCATCCTATCACAGTTCCACACTGGAATTCACTGAGCTCCTGAGAGCGACCCATTCTTTCACAAATGTTTGTAAAAACAGTCTGCATGCCTAGGTGCTTGATTTTATACACCTGTGGCCATGGAAGTGACTGGAACACCTGATTCTGATTATTTGGATGGGTGAGCAAATACTTTTGGCAATATAGTGTATGTCCTGGTGAAAAAAAACAATCGGCCCCTGCCAATACCACGAGTAATTTACTGAAGCACTTGACAAGGCAGCATCGACAAACACTTTTGAGTGATCCATGTTCATCGACAGTACAAATGTTAAGCAGGCAAAACTTGATTTTACATCAGGAGTGTAGAAAATGTCCAAAGGTGAGCTAAAAAAAAATGATTGCAGGCTTCCAGTCAAGGTTTATAGGAATTTTAGGAAGTAATTAATAATGAGTTAAATTACTTATTGAATAATGAAATTACTTTTCAAACAGAGTAATTAGAAACGCATTTTAAATACAGCATTGATGGTGTAATTAGTAATTAATAACTGTTTTTGAAGTAACTTACCTAACACTGCTGCTGATTCAATTTCTCAAAGAAGATCAATTTAAACTTTTGAATAATAAAGAAGAAGAAGTATAGAGAATAGTTTCACTGTTGAGTTGTTGATAGATATTAGATTTCAGCTTTGTCTTCTGTTCACTAGAGATTACAATTCTTCTTCAGAATTTAAAAACACCCGATCTAGAATCTTCTCAGCTATTTCTCTTTGGATTCATCAGTTAAAGCCTCTAGAGGGCAGACTATACCAGAATGAACATCATGTTCTATTGAACGGTTTGATTATAATGTTAAATATAGTTCATACTGTTCAGAAAACACTGCAGTATTTCACCAAGTCAGAGTCAAATATGGAAGCAGTTATTCACATTGTTATTTTAACAGAGAAACCAGGAAATTTGTAGACATGAGAATAATTTCTGTGTTAATGTAATTCTCTACATTGCAGCATACATATGACTGATAATGATATAAAGAATTGTCTATCTAATTATTATTATTTTCATGTATTATGAATCAACTCTTGGAGCTGGGGGTCATCCCCCCAGTGTTATGCAGTGAATGGGCCATGCCTGTCATGCCAGTGGTTAAGAGGAACGAGGATTTGCAGTGAATCCAGCTCTGTGAATATGTTCATATTAAGAGTGTGTTCTCTTCACATAAATTCAGAGACCTAAGAAAGTCTCTTAATGTTCCAAATTTTATAGATTTATAATCACAGATTAGAGACGTTCATGAGAAGGGGAGATTTTCATGTGTAGAGGAATCCATCCCATTCTGACCCATAAGGAGTGTCTCTATGCAAATGTCCTTCCCTGTTATATATTTAAGCAACAAAGACCAAGAGCTTTTACTTCTTCTGCTTCAACACACACCATGATCTCTACATCCCTACTGCTGCTGCTGCTGGCAGCCGTACACTGTAAGTGTTTTTACATTTGACTTTTAATACAATTTTGGTTCCTTAAAGCTTTTCACGTTTACATCATTAAAATAACTTTTCTTTAACAGGTGTTCACTGTGTTGAGCTGATCCAGACCGGATCCACAGTATTAACTCCTGGTCAGTCACTGACTCTGACCTGTAAAGTGTCTGGATATTCATTAACTGATAGCAGCTACTGTACACACTGGATACGACAACCTGCAGGAAAAACTCTGGAGTGGATCGGACGTATATGTGGTAGCGGTGGCACTGTCTACAGTGAGAAACTGAAAAGCAGGTTTCAGATTTCCAGAGACACGTCCAGCAGCACAGTGACATTAACCGGGCAGAACATGCAGACTGAAGACACAGCTGTGTATTACTGCGCTCGTGAACCACAGTGAGACAAATAAACAACATCCCTGTACAAAAACTCCAAGTACACTGAAACAGTGCTAGCTCCCAACATCCTCCTTCATTAAAAAATAAATAATAATGATAACAATTCTGATTGCAGCACCAGAGCATCATGGGCAATTTAACAGTCAGTATCTGATTACAAACTGAATTGATTAGGCTCATGTTCATTTCACTCTGATGAACAGATATCAATATCTGACATTCACTGTTTGTTTGTTGAATTCACTCCATCCACAAGATTTTTACATGAACATATCGAAACTGAGATTACACAGTAAATACAAACATCTCCATGCATAGGTGTTTTTTCACCTCCAAAATTCAAAATAAAATAATAAATGATTACAGACAAAAATGGAGAGACAAATGTTTAAAAATTCTAAACATTTGAACAGTTGTGCAAATTATGTTCCATTTTTACTGACAATCCACCTGAAAAAGTTTACTCAACCTTTGGTCTTGAACTGTATATTGTATATTTAACCTGCACACACATTAGAAATGTCTGAACATTATACTTTTCTTTAAGCTTTAAGGCCTGTGTTGGTCGCTCTTTCTTTATTCACACAACATCTAACTAACAGTTTGAGGTTTAAAGGACTGAGGGTGTGTCATAAATATGAGAACATGTTCTCCTGGGATTTACATCAAAGTCATAAACTCTAACTACAGCATTGTTATGAAGCTAAGACATTACAGCTCCATTATATCAGTGTCTCATTAAACCAGGCTGCTTCATCCACACAGCTTGATCAATTACATATTAAATAAATAGTTACTAACTAATATATTGTGAAAGTGTATGTTTTTACATGTGCAGGAAATGCCTCATGTCTTCTGAAAGCCTAAACACTGTCATGCAAATCAAACCCCTTTATAAATGATTAGAGGTGTTCTCAGGAGAAGTGAGGTTCTGGGTTCAGGTTCTGCTCAAACCATGTTCTTTACACTTCTACTCCTGCTGTTAACAGCTACATCTGGTAAGTGTGTGGAGAATTTTGGAGAGATGCAGATCATTGTGTACATTTTTCCTGTTGATTAAATGCACCTGAATAATTGCATGATTGTTGTTCACAGGTATTAAATGTATTGAACTCGTTCAGCCTGCAGTCATGCTGGTTAAGCCTGGAGAATCATTTTCAGTCCCCTGTAAGATCACTGGATACTCAGCCACTAGTTCCTGTACTAACTGGATACGACATTTATCAGGACAAGCTCTGGAATGGATCGGCTGGTACTGCAGCTCAAGTGATACTGGTAGCCGAGATTCACTAAAGAACAAGATCCGTTTCTCAGCTGATGCCTCCAGCAACACTGTGACTTTACATGGGGAAAACTTTCAGACAGAGGACACAGCTGTGTATTACTGCGCACGAAAGACACAGTCATTCAGATTACTGCTGCAGCTGTACAAAATCCAGAGTCGTGCTGTGTTGAAGTTCTGTATATTCAAGCAACAAACACTACCAGTCCTAAACAAGTGATATCTTCATGACATACTACTTAACTTACAAAAATCCAAACAAATTTAAGTTTATACTTTATTTATTTTTACATTATGATCTTCATCTGGTCACATTTTGACATTGTCTAGTTAAAAAAAAAATCTGAAAATTACACATTCCTTTCTTGTAGTATTTTTCACTTTTCATTACATCTCTACTGTTCCTGCTGGCAGCTGCTTCTTGTGAGTGCTTTATCAAATTCATTCATTTACTAGATAAAGAATAAAGGTGCAGCAGATATTGTGTGAGATATCACCATGTGTTTTCCTCCACAGATGTACATGGTGAGGAACTGACTCAGCCTGCTTCCATGACAGTCCAGCCAGGCCAGAGTCTCTCCATCCACTGCAAGGTTTCATATTCAGTTACGGGCAGTCACACAGCTTGGATCCGACAACCTGCAGGAAAAGCTCTGGAGTGGATTGGACTCATCTATTCTAATGGGAATGCAGGTTACAGTGACAAACTGAAAAATAAGTTCAGCATCTCCAGAGACACTTCTACTAACACAATAACAATTGGAGGACAGAACATGCAGACTGAAGACACAGCTGTGTATTACTGCGCTCGTGATCCACACCGTGACACAGTAAGCTGCAGTGCTGCAAAAAAACCTCATCACTATTCACTTCTTTAATTAATTAATAACTACATTTTACTGAGTAACTAATGCACCCATTCCATATACACCCAGACTGGCATTTATCAAAAAATAATACAAAAGTTCACTTCAATTTATGTCAAGAAGCTTTTACTGTCATTTCAACCATATATATCTGACGCATTACACAGTGAAATGAAACAACATTTCTCCATGGTGCTACATAAAACAGCATAGAGCAACTTGGGACACGGCAGAGCTAAGGACCTAAAGTAACTTGTCCTAGCCACATGAAGTGCATCGTGTGCAACCTAGTGCAAATAGTGCAAGACAAAAGACAGTGCAAACAGGAGGGTGAAAAGTGAATGTGAGGGGTGTGTGATTTCATCTACAATGCTGATGGCTTTGCAAATGCAGCATGTGGTTTAAATGTCCATGATAGAGGGGAGAGAGACTCCAGTGATCATTGTTCTGCACCTCAAACCAAGGACAGAACTCATTCAGTGCATCTGGGTGGAAGGCGTCACTGTCACAGGCAAACAAAGTTTTCTTGTAGTTCATCATCACCTAGATGCCCTGCCACATGAGCTGGGGGTCTCCTCTCCCCTGGAAGTGGCTGTGGATTTTCTAAAAGCTTTGCTTCTCTGATGGCTCAGGACAGTTTGGTTCTTGCTGTTCTTAAGGCCATCTTGTCCCCTATTCTGAAGGCAGAGTCTCTAAACTTGTATCATAAGGTAGTTTCATAGCAGTTATGCTTCTACCTACATAGAAATATCATTCATGAAGTGTTTCAGTCAGGACTGAGGCCTCATAATGGCAAAAAGATAGCACTGGTTAAAGTGGTAAATTACCTACTACTGGCCTCTGATCAGGGTTGTGTTTCCTTCCTGGTTTTACTTAACCTAGTGCAGCTTTTGACACCACTGATCATACAATTCTACTTGATAGGCTACAATACATGTTGTTGGTGTTTAGGGGACAGCCCTTTTCTTGCTTAGGTCTTATTTGACTGATTGTTATAAGTTTGTAGATCTAAATAATGACTTCTCAGTGCATACTATTGTTATGTTATGTTACAACTGAACTGGGCTAATTTAGATGGGGCCCACGTGGAACCCATGGACAAACCCATCTAGGGCCCATGTTTCAGAATTTGAATGTTTAGATTCAAGATTCAAGATTCAAGAAGCTTTATTGTCATTTCAACCACATATACCCGATGCAGTACATAGTGAAATGAAACAACATTTCTCCAGGACCTGGTGCTACATAAACATACAACAACAAAGAGTACAACACAAAAAAACACCACAGAGCTAGGACAGTTTGTCTTAGCCACGTAAAGTGCACAGTGTGCAGCTAGGTGCAAACAGAGCATAGACAAGACAGTGCAAAAGACAATAAATACAAGAAAGACAACACAAAAAACACAGGACACTTAGCGCTGAAAAAGAAAGAAAAGAACATGTGTAATGGAATGTAAGTGAAATAAAATAAGATAAAATGAAATGATGTAAAAAAATATTGTGCAAGAATACAACAGCAGTGGTTGAGGTAGTGCAAATAGAAATAAACATAAATATAACTATAGCAGCAGATGACAGGTTGAGGTAGTGCAATAAGTAACGAACAATATAAATTATGTGTGTGTGTGTGCGTCCACACAGTCAAGAGAGAGAGAGAGTGTGTGAGAGAGACAGAGAGTTGTATACAGTTCAGTCCTGAGTGAATGTGTGTGTGTGTGTGAGAGAGAGAGAGAGAGAGAGAGAGAGAGAGAGAGAGTGTAGAACAGTTCAGTCCTGGGTGTTGAGAAGCCTGATGGCTTGAGGAAAGAAACTGTTATATAGTCTGGTTGTGAGGGCCCGAATGCTCCGGTACCTCTTTCCAGATGGCAGGAGGGTGAAGAGTGTGTGTGAGGGGTGTGTGGGGTCAGCCACAATGCTGTTAGCTTTGCAAGCCCTTTTCAAGCCCATATGGTGCCCACATGGGCCCCACCTTGCAATGTTGGCTGGGATGGAGGTCAAACAACCAAAATATTTTGATTGTCTCTGACTTGCATGTTACAACTTGCTGACTTTTACTACATGTGGATTGTTGTGAACATTTTCAGGACATTCATACTGATGAAATGTCAGAGAAGTGATGAGAAGTGAATTAATGATTATTAATTCACTTCTCAAAATATGCCGTATTTTCATTTATGTGAAAAAGAAACTACACCCTCTTGAATTCTATGGTTATACATATTAAGATATACCCAAAATTCATCTGATCTTTAGAGGATCTTAAAATTAGGTAAATACAACCTCTGATGAACAAGACCATGTGGCATATTATGCCATGTCATTGTTTATTTAACAAAAATAAAGCATATATGGAGAATCCATGTGTGAAAACTAAGTATGCCCTCACTGCTTCCATGGGGATTATGATGGTAAGAAGCAGACAGGTGCTGCTAATCAAATGCCCTTGACTAACTGATCATTAGCAAGTGTGACCATCTCTGTAGAAGTAGAAGTTTTGTCAGTTTGCTTTTCTGGAGTATTCAGGTGTGTGTTAACAAAAAGGAAAGACATCAGCAATGATCTTAGAAAAGCAACGATTGTTGACCAACAGTCTAGGAAGGGTTATAAGGCCAATTCAAAGAATTTGAATTACCATACAATTCAAAAGGGTTTACTTTCTTTTTCATATGACTGTATTAGATCACACCCACAAGTGTTTTATTCCTTGCATAACATGTCTATTAGCATGAACTACATATCATTCATAAATACACATACTGTAGCATATTCATTGGTTAACAAAAATTTCAGAACAAATTTTGCATGAATATTGTGGGAAGGCATGATTATATCTCCAAAAAGAATTATACAAATATAATTCTAGTAGTAGATTGGGTTTCTAAAAAAGCATTTATAAAAAGACTTTTCTTAAACAAGAGTTTTTCTCCCCATTATAATCCCAAATATCCTCCATCAGATGAAGCTCCTTCTCATGATTTAAATACATTTCAGATACATTCTCCTCCCATCATCAGCAGATAAGCAAATTCTCCAGAGACACTTCTACTAACACAGTAACAACTGGAGGACAGAACATGCAGACTGAAGACACAGCTGTGTATTACTGCGCTCGTTACACACAGTGAGACAGAATAGTGGATTCCTCTAAATAAATCATCTCAGTCACACTTTCACTTTCTTTCACTGGAATAAAGTCAGAATCTTTTGCAGAATTTTAAAACACAGTCACACAAAGTCATTTTTAAATAAAAAAGAAAACATTATTGAAAGATTATTATAAAAACATTATTTGTTCATTTTAAACTATTATTAATCCTGTAATTTTACAGGATTAATTAACTCTTGTTTAAGAATTTTGGGCGTACTCGACCCAGGGGAGGTACTGACTCCATGTGTGCTGGCAGTCGTGACAGTAGGCCCTGAGATAACGTCCGATCTCTTGGATTTTTCGCTCTGTCTGTTCATTGGTCTGAGGGTGGTAGCTTGAAGATAGGCTCACTGATATAGTGAGTAGCTTGAAGAAACCCCGCCACACCTGGGAGATGAACTGGGGCACCCGGTCCGACATGATGTCCTCTGGAAGGCCATAGTGCCGGAAGACGTGGAAAAGGGCCTCTGCTGTCTCCAGGGCCGACCGAAGTCCCTTGAGCAGGACGAGCTTGCAAGCTTTGGAGAAGTGGCCAACGACGATGAGGATTGTAGTGAAACCACTCGAACTGGGCAGGTCAGTGGCAAAGTCGACGCCTAGGTGTGACCAGGGACAACGCGGAATAGGGTGTGGTTTGAGCTTGCCTTCTGGTAGCCGTTGTGGGGTGGAGACCATGGCACAGACAGAGCATCCCTTGATGTAACGTGTCATATCCTGGGCCATGTTGGGCCACCAATACCGCTCTTTGATGAGTGAGAGGGTTCGCTGGCTCCCTGGGTGACCCGATCCCAGAGAAGTGTACACTGAGTCCAAAAGGGAGAGGCGTAGAGGGGTTGGTATGTATGTCTTACCTTCTGGACCTCCCGGCAGAGCAGGTTCCTCTCTGGTGGTGGCACAAATATTCTCCTCTAGGGATCATGTGATGTGGCAGACAAACAGGGCTGGAGGGAGAATGGGCTCTGGCTCTTCAGGTGTCGGGTTAGGAGAATGGAGGCGAGAGAGAGCGTTGGCTTTGGTGTTCTTGGTTCCAGGGTGATAGCTAAGTGAGAAGTGGAATCGGGTGAAGAAGAGGGCCCACCGAGCCTGCTGTGGATTTAGTCGTTTAGCCTCTCAGAGGTACTGCAGGTTCTTATGGTCCTTGATGACCTCAAATGGGTGGTTGGCTCCCTCCAGCCAGTGCCACCACTCTTCCAGAGCCAGCTTAATGGCCAACAGTTCCCTGTTCCCGATGTCATAATTCTACTCCACTGGGGACAGTTTCTTAGAAAACTAGGCACACGGGTGGAGTACTGGAGGCTCACCTCTCCTTTGTGATAGAACGGCCCAAGGGAGGAGGCGTCCACTTCAACCATGAAGGGTCGAGTTGTGTCCGGGTGGACGAGTGTAGAGGCTGTGCTTTCAGCTTCTGGAAGGCTGCATCGGCTTTGGGTGTCCAGGTTAGTTTCTTGGGCTTCTGGCGCAGCAGGGACGTGAGCAGGGCTGTGAGTCTGCTATAGCCGGAGATGAAACGGCGGTAGAAGTGAACCCCAGGAAACGCTGGAGGTCCTTAATGGAGGATGGTTGTGGCCAGCGTTTGACGGCCTCCACCTTGGCTAAGTCCATTCGGATGCCCTTAGGTGAGATGACATCCGAGGAATTGGATAGTGGGCCGGTGGAACTCACAGTTCTCTTGCTTAAGGAACAGGTGGTATTGACAGAGTCGGGTCAGTACCTGTTTGACATGATCCACATGTTCAGAGAGGTTCGGGGAGTAGATCAGTATGTCATCAATGTAAACAATGACAAACTTGTGGATCATGTCTCTGGAGATCTCATTAACGAAATTCTGGAAGATAGAGGGGGTGTTGGTGAGTCTGTACGGCATGAGCAGGTACTCCTAGTGCCCCGATGGTGTAATGAAGGCGGTCTTCCACTCATCTCTGCGCCGTATGCGGATTAGATTGTAGGCGCTCTGGAGATCCAGCTTCAAGAAGATGTGAGCTCCCCGTAATTCTTCCAGGGCTGAGGGCACCAGCGGTAGGGGGTATGCAAACTTCACAGTTTGAGTGTTGAGGACACTGTAATCAATGCATGGCCGAAGTCCTCCGTCCTTTTTAGCCACACAAAAGAAGCTGGAAGCCGCTGGAGAGGTGGATGGCCGAATGAATCCTTGTTTTAGAGCCTCACTAATGTACTCGTCCATGGCTTGGTGCTCTAGGATCAAGAGAGGGTAGACTTTTCCCCTGGGCAGCTTGCTCCCTGATCTATCTTCTCAGCTATTTCTCACTAGATTCATCAGTTAAAGCCTCTAGAGGGCAGACTATACCAGAATGAGCTTCATGTTCTATTGCATGGTTTGATTATAATGTTAAATGTAGTTCATGCTGTTCAGAAAACACTGCAATATTTCACTGTGATGTGAGGAAATATTTCAATGGGATGTGAGGATTTGCAGTGAATCCGTATCTTTATTTTAAATGCTACCCAATACAATGAAAAGAGGACTTATTCGCATCACTGGCAGGGGGCCAACACTTTACCAACTGGACTTCACAAATGCATATTTACAAGAGCTCTTGGCAGAAAGTTCACACAAATGTCTAACTATCACCACATCAAATGTACTGTTCTATTACAATTGATTAGCATTTGGTATTGCTTCGGCTCCTGCAATTATTCAGAAAACCATAGATCAGATCTTACAAGGCCTTCCCAATGTTCACTGGTATCTAGATGACATATTAGTGACTGGGTCAGATGATAAGCAACACATCAAGAATGTAGATGCAGTCCTCAGTTGTCTAACATAAGAAGTGTAAATTCTTTAAAGATTCACTGGAGTATTTGGGGCACATCATAGATGCTCAGTGTCACCAGAAAATGCCATGGCAATACACCAGCACCAAAGGATGTTAGTCAACTTCATTCTTCCCTAGGACTCAAAAACTATTATAGTTGATTTATTCCTAATCTTGCATCTGTTTTTAGCACCCCACAATGCCCTTCTGTGCAAAGGGAAGCACTGGCCTTAGGAGTGTGAGGATGAGTTTATCAAGGTGAAAGAATTGTTGCTCTCACATAGTGTTTTGACACATTACAATCCATAGTTCCCAATCAGACTGTCCTTTAATGCATCGCCATATGGTGTTGGCGACGTCATCTTGCACGCCTTCCCGGACGGACAGAAAAAGCCAATAGCCTCAAGAATGTTGAGCAAGGAGGGGAGAACTATGCTCAAATTGAAAGAGAGACACTTGGAATTGTGTTCAGAGTACAAAAGTTTTACCAATACCTTTATGGGCGAAAGTTTACATTGCTTACAGACCATCGTCCATTGACAACAATTTTTAGTCCAACTAAAGCCATTCCATCCATGGCTGTGGTTCAGATACAGCCTTGGGCTTTAATGTTGGCAGCCTACAGTATAGAAACGGTGCATGCTATAGAAATGCAGATGGTTTATCACGTCTACCCCTGCCTGACGTGCCTCAGGTTAGGTGGGATATGGTGGAGTTACTCCAAGTGAAACATCTTGATGCCCTGCAATTATTGTGTTCAGATGTCTGTAAGGAAACAAGGGTAGACCCTACCTTGTCACAAGTAATGGAGATGGTGGCAACTAGATGTTTTCCACAAATCTCAGAAACAAACAATGTGATTGCTCCATACAGAATTTCTCCTGCCACACCACTACATGCTTGGAAATGGCATGTCACCTTGGCAATGCATACATGTAAAATCCATTTGAAGGACACATGTACTTAGTACATGTAGAGTATTAGTGGATGTAGTAGTAGTGGATGCTCACTCCAAATGGCCTGAAGCATGTATGATGGACTCAAATACCTCTGTCATGACCATTCTTGTGCTGAGAGGATTGTTTAGTCGCTCCTTGAAATGCTGGTTTATGACAGCAGGTCTCAGTTCCCCTCAGTTGAGTTACTGACTTTTCTCAAGGCTAATGAAGTAGCACATACATGTTCTGTGCCTTTTCACCCTACTAATGGCTTAGTCGAACGCATGGTTCAGATGTTTAAGTGGGTGCTACATTGTTCAAAGGAGACAAATTCAATTCAACTAAGGCTGGAAACATTCCTACTCACATACCAAAACAACACTTAGGCCACAACCAAAGAATCAACCGCCATGATATTTATGCAGCACAGGTGGCGGTCTCGTCTTGACCTGTTGAAAACTAATGTTACTTCTGTGGTTGAGAAAAAACAAACCAAACTGTGTCAGTGATGTTCAGTGCATTCTAAAGACACTTGCAGTAGGTGACAGGGTACTAGTAATCTGTACTAGATTATTGTAGGGAAAAGAAGTGGACAACGGGTGTTGTTGCAGCAAGGACTGGTCCTGTATCATACACTGTTGATACAAGCTCTGGATCAGACAACAAACTGGAAAAGCTCTGGAATGGATTGGGGTTATCTGGTTTGATGCCAGTAAAACAATATATGCCAAACACATTGAGAGATTCTCTGTCTCCAGAGAATCTTTAGGACCCTCTGACCACTGCCTGGTTCTCCCAACATACAGGCCAAAACTTAAATCTGCTACACCTGTAGTAGGACTGTAAAGAGATGGACCAGAGAAACAGAGCAGGACTTACAAGCCTGTTTTGACTGCACTGATTGGAGTATTTTTAAAGCTGGTACTACTGATCTGGATGAGCTCACAGAGACCATAACATCATATATCAGTTTCTGTGAAGACATGCGCATTCCTACCAGGACTTATCTAACATTCAGCAATGATAAGCCACAGAAAAACTCAGACATCTTCATCAGGCCAAAGAGGATGCCTACAGGAATGGGGACAAAGTCTTGTACAATCAAGTCAGGAACATACTGAATAAGGAGATTAGGGTGGCTAAGAGGAGCTATGCTAAAAAGCTGGAAAACCAGTTCTCTTCCAATGACCCTGCTTCAGTGTGGAAAGGCCTGAAAGACATAACAAACTTCAAGACACCATCCCCCAGCACTGAAGCCAATCAACAATCGCCCGACCTGAACATTCTACAAAGCCATTAACACCTCCAGCATCCTTCCTCCTGCACTTCAGATCAGTGAAGATGATGTGCATCGGGTCTTCCTGAAGCAGGAGAGAAGAAAAGCACCAGGTCCAGACGGTGTCACACCAGCCTGTCTGAGAACCTGTGCGATCAGGTGGCCTTCATCTTTTCACAGATCACTGGAGCTGTGTGAAGTCCCTGGCTGCTTCAAACATTCCACGATCATACCCGTCCCAAAGAAACCGAAGATAACAGGACTTAATGACTACAGACCTGTTGCTTTAATATCACTAGACCCTTACTGGATCCCCTGCAGTTTGCTTATCGAGCAGGTCGATGAATGATGCAGTCAACATGGGATTGCACTTCATCCTACAGCATCTGGATAAATCAGGGACTTATGTGAGGATCCTGTTCATGGACTTCAGGTCAGCCTTCAACACTATCATCCCAACACTCCTCCAGACCAAACTGACCCAGCTCTCTGTTCCTAGCTCTATCTGTCAGTGGATCACCAGCTTTCTGACAGGCAACAGCTATTGAAACTGGGGAAATCCACATCAAACAGCTGTACCATCAGCACTGGTAAACCCCCAGGGGTGTGTCCTCTCTCCACTGCTCTTCTTCAAGATTCAAGACTCAAGAAGCTTTTATTGTCATTTTAACCACATATAGCTGACACAGTACATAGTGAAATTAAACAATGTTCTGCGCCTTAACTTTGCATAGAGTTCTCTTCATGTCAGCTGTGGAAAGACAGACCAGCTGGTCGTTAAGAGGAGGGATGGTCTTTCTTGCTCTTATGTTGTTCTGTGCCTCGAACCAGTCGAAGAAGTCAAGAGCACCAAATTCCTTGGTGTTCATCTGGCAAAGATCTTCACCTGGTCACTCAACACCAGCTCCATCACCAAGAAAGCCCAGCAGCACCTCTACTTTCTGAAGAGGCTGAGGAAAGCCCATCTCCCTCCCCCCATCCTGACTGTGTTGTACAGAGGGACCATCAAGAGAATCCTGAGCAGCTGCATCACTGCCTGGTTTGCGAACTGCACCGTCTCGGATCTCAAGACCCTTCAACGGATAGTGAGGACAGCTGAAAAGAGCATTGGAGTCTCTCTAACAGTTTCTTCCCTCAAGCCATCAGGCTCCTTAACAGCCAGGACTGAACTGCATAAATCTCTCTCTCTCTGTCTGTCTCTCTCTCTCTCTTTCTCTCTCTCTCTCTCTCTCACACACACACACCCAGGACTGAACTATACAAAACTCTCTGTCTCTCACACACACACACATACACTCGCTCTTACTTGTGTGAACAAACTTATATTGTTCATTACTTATTGCACTACCTTAACCGCTGCTACTGCATTTTTGTGTTGTCAGGCCGCTATATATACATATAAATATATGTTATTAGTTACCTGCTTGTTTTTTTACAAAGTTCTCAATGTTCTCATCATTTCATTATATATTCATTTTCATTTCATTGCACATGTTGTTTTTCGGCACTATGTGTCCTGTTTCTGTGTTGTTTTTTTCTACTTATTGTTTTTGCACTGTCTTGTCTTTGCTCTGTTTGCACCTAGTTGCACACTTTGCACTTTATGTAGCTTGGACAAACTTCTGTCCTAGCTCTGTGTTGTTTTTTGTTGTTTGAAATTTGTTATATGTTTATGTTGCACCTAGGTCCTGGAGAAACATGGTTTCATTTCACTATGTACTGCCTCAGCTGTATGTGGTTGAAATGACAATAAAGGCTTCTTGAATCTTGAATCTAAAGGATCTGGGTTTGACTTTGGTAACTCTGGCATGCACTGGATCAGACAACAAGCTGGAAAAGCTCTGGAATGGATTGGGGTTATCTGGTTTGATGACAGTAAAATTATATATGCCAAACACATTACCAGAGATGATTCCAAAAACATGGTGTATCTGCAGCTGACTGGTTTGAGTACACAGGACTCTGCTGTGTATTACTGTGCTGGAAACCACAGTGGTACAAACATCTTAATCAGCCGTCCAAAATCCTCCCACAGATGTGGTAAAAGAGAAAAGTGCATTCAATATACAGGGCATTTTTACAAGATCTGCAGGTGGCACTACAGCTTAACAAATATACTGTAACATTGTAGGTTTCTTTAAAGTTGTCATAAGTACAACATATTCTTATATTCATAGTCACGGCTAGATACTACACAATTTCTATGTCTTTCTGTGAGACAATGAAAACTGAGACTGTCTCTTAAAGTCAAATTCCTACAGAGATACAAAGAGGGTAAAAAATAACATTTACAGACATTTTTTCAGTGATACAAACATTTCACAAGATTTCCACAATATTAACTGTTAACCACAGAACACAGAGTTCACCATATTCTTCTTTAATTAATAAAAGAATTGTAACGGTAACAGACTACTGCTGTATAAGAGGACTAATGATTATAATCAGTGGCATTGCTTATTGGAAAATAATTATCTTCAGTGTTGTAGCAGTAACTCCATCACCCAGTTGAGCCAAAGTGTGTAGAACTAGAGCTTTTTTTTTTTTTTTTTTTTTTTTTTTTACTTCACACAATAAATTATTGGCACCTACATCCACCACCTTTTACAATTCCTGACAACACCTGCATCTTAATTATTTTCCTAAAACAACACACCCCGAAGTGTTCTACTCCTTACTGAATATGCTGATATGAAGAGTGAGTTCTCTTCAAATAAATTCACCTAACAATGTGTCTTAATGTTTCAAATATTAGAGATTTATAAATCACAGATTAGCGATGTTCATGAGATGAGGAGGATTTCACATGTAGATGAACACATCCCATTCTGACTTTAAGATAAGGCGCATCTCTATGCAAATGTCTCCCCTTGTAATATATTTAAGCAGCAAAGACCAAGAGCTTTTACTTCTTCTGCTTCAACACACACCATGATCTCTACATCCCTACTGCTGCTGCTGCTGGCAGCCGTACACTGTAAGTGTTTTTACATTTGACATGTAATACAGTTTCGATTCCTTAAAGCTTTTTGCTTTTACAACATTAAAAATAAATTTTCTTTAACAGGTGTTCACTGTGTTGAGCTGATCCAGACCGGATCCACAGTATTAACTCCTGGTCAGTCATTGACTCTGACCTGTAAAGTGTCTGGATATTCATTAACTGATAGCAGCTACTGTACAAGCTGGATACGACAACCTGCAGGAAAAACTCTGGAGTGGATTGGACATATATGTTACACTGGTGGCACTGGCTACAGTGAGAAACTGAAAAGCAGGTTTCAGGTTTCCAGAGACACGTCCAGCAGCACAGTGACATTAACAGGGCAGAACATGCAGACTGAAGACACAGCTGTGTATTACTGTGCTCGTTACACACAGTGAGACAAATAAACAACATCCCTGTACAAAAACTACAAGTACAGTCCTCCTTCATTAAAAGATAAACAATAACAATTATGATTGCAGCACAAGAGCATTGTGGGCAATTTGACAGTCGTTATCTAATTACAAACTGCATTGATTAGGCTCATGTTCATTTCACTCTGATGCACAGCTATCAATATCTGACATTCACTCTGTGAGGAAATCACACATAAAGCAAGGTTTTACAAAACTTCAGGCAGACTGACTTTGTTAAACTCATTCCTTGCACACATTTTTACAGGAAGATATCTAAACTGAGATTACACAGTCAATATAAACATTTCCATGTATGGTTTCTTAACACTAAAGTGTTTTTTTCACCTCCAGAATTCTCCTTCACCTGCATCTGATGAGTTTTCCCAGAAACTGACACATTCATTTTCATTTTCCATCACGTTTAACATATTCCATAATTAAATAATAAATGATTACAGACAAAAATCAAAGGAAAAATGCTTAAAAAATTCTAAACATTTGAACAGTTGTGCAAATTATGTTGCATTTTTACTGACAGTCCAATTGAAAAGTTTACTCAACCTTTGGTCTTGAACTGTATACTGTATATTTAATCTGCACACATATTAGAAATGTTTAAACATTATACTTTTCTTTAAGCTTTAAGGCCTGTGATGGTCACTCTTTCTTTATTCACACAACATCTACCTGTCACAGGCACATACACCTCAGCCGCACCCGCACCGCATTTTAGGATTTTAAGATTTTGTTCTGATTGTGGTGCAGAAGAAAAATCACAGTTTCAGGTGAATTATATCATGAACACTGTGGGAAGAAGGGAATGTTCCATATAAAATCATGTTGCTAGTTAGGGTTATAAAGTTTATGAAAACTTTTTTTTCTAATAAAAAGCGTTTTATATATCCTCCATCAGATGAATCTCCTCCTCATGATTTAAATACACTTCAAATACTCCACCCATCAAAGCAAATCCAAGCATCAGAGCTGGATCTCATTCTATTTATATGATGTGATGGAGTCTTAAACTTTGGAGAACAGAGAAGACTCCAGTACAAACAACACACACCATGTTCTCTACATCTCTACTGCTCCTGCTGGCAGCTGCTTCTTGTGAGTGCTTTATCAAATTCATTCATTTACTAGATGAAGAATAAAGGTGCAGCATATATTGTGTAAAATATCACCATGTGTTTTCCTCCACAGATGTGCATGGTGAGGAATTGACTCAGCCTGCTTCCATGACAGTCCAGCCAGGCCAGAGTCTCTCCATCCACTGCAAGGTTTCATATTCAGTTACGGGCAGTCACACAGCTTGGATCCGACAACCTGCAGGAAAAGCTCTGGAGTGGATTGGACACATCTATGCTAATGGGAGTACAGATTACAGTGACAAACTGAAAAATAAGTTCAGCATCTCCAGAGACACTTCTACTAACACAATAACAATTGGAGGACAGAACATGCAGACTGTTTTCTTGTAGTTCGTGATCACCTGGATGGCCTGCCACATGAGCTGGGGGTCTCCTCTCCCCTGGAAGTGGCTGTGGATTTTCTAAAAGTGTGCATGCTTTGCCTCTCTGTTGGCTCAGGACAGTTTGGTTCTTGCTGTTCTTAAGGCCATCTTGTCCCCTATTCGGAAGGCAGAGTCTCTAAACTTTCTATCATAAGGTAGTATCATAGCAGTTATGCTTCTACCTACATAGAAATATCATTCATGAAGTGTTTCAGTCAGGATTTGGGCCTCATAATAGCACAAAGATAGTGCTGTTTAATGTGGAAATGACCTACTACTGGCCTCACTAAATAATGACTTCTCTGTGCATACTATTGTTCTGATCTGTGTTCCACAAGGTTCTGTTTTAGGCTCACTGCTTTTCTCCTTATACATGCTATCTCTTTGTTCAATTATTTATAAACACTGAATTAACTTCCGCTGTTTCAGCAAACCAAATGAGAGTAAACAGCTTATTAAGATTGAAGAATGTATAAAAGACATTAGACAGTTGACACTTACTAACAGAAATGCTTGTACTAGAACCACATGCAGCCAGAAGTAAGCTTTCTGATCACACACTAAAGTTTAGTTCACACTACAGGATTTTAACCCCGATTTAAGCCCGATTTGCAAATTAACAAGCTCACCGTCAGATCGCTCTGTGATCGTGGGAAAATCAGCGGGTGATCAGCGCTCAGCAATCTTTATGCGTGAACTACTCAACGACACATCAAAGAGGCAAGCTGACACATCACTGACACCTCACAGACAAAATCCAGATATCTGTTAAATATCTGGGACGACACGTCACGTGGTGTCAATTGTAGCTACGACCTCCAGCCAATGAGAGAGCAAGTCAACAGAGTTGAGGTCACCGGAAGAAAAGCAGCAGCAGCAACATGGCTTCAAAAATAGTGTGGACACAACATTTATTTTAATAAATTAACATTTATTTAGAGTGAGACTCCTGCCGACGTCCATTTTCAAAACAAACCTCTACCAAAAGTCTCGCGTCATTTCCAGATCCACCTGTCACGTGTGTTTTCGTGACAAAACGTGGTTTGGGGACGGCATTGAGTGACAAGAATTGTTGTCAGATCGTGTGGTGTGCGACCCCCTCTTGTGGATCATTTACGAAGTGTCGCGTAGTGTGAACACCACAAGGACAAAAAGACATACAGTGAAGTCATGTAGTCTGAACAGCAAAGCGATCTGCCTCGTTAAAGTCTTGTAGTGTGACCAGGCCTTAACTCTGCATGAAAGTGACTTATCTTCTCTTTCATAAATGATGATCAGGACAGCACAAGACTGACTGGTGTGGATGTCCGACTGGACCAGGCCATCAGCACAGCACTAGTAGCGGATTTCCTGCGATACGTGTATATAAGCTTTTGGTGCTCTCTTTCTGTTATAGCTCACAAGACTTGTGGGACTGGACCAACCATTAATGTTGTTTGGTGCCAAAATATTTCAACTGTCTGTGACTTACCTGTTGCCACTTGCTGATTTTTACTGTATGAAGATTGTTGGGAATATTGTCGACATCACCCGACATCACCCTATCAGTATATATTAACAGCCATATGTCTGGACAACCTGATCTGTCAGCATAATCACAGTTCACGTCGTCATGAGAATTCTCACAGGTCGTGTGAGGAAAGTGCTGCACCGATGCAAATGGGCAGTACCAGAGTGCCTTGGGAAGAACACCAGCGTCGAATCTGCCAAAGTCTCTGTTTCTACTGTGGGGGCACAGGCCACTGAATCATGAACAGTCCAGAGAAGGTAGCAAATTTCAAGGTGAAGGACGAACTGTGGCATTCCTGTCTAACGTTAAAAGTAATCCTGCATTATCTCCACGGATCCATGGTGCTGTCAGCACTAGTGGACTGAGGATCAGCTGTCAATATCATAGACAAACAGCTTGTAGAGGACCTTAACCTCCCCATGCTACCATGTCAACCTCCTATGCAAATAACTGCTATTGATAACTGCCCCATTGGGGGAGGCCTCATCACCCATTGGACCCATCCGATTACTATCCAGATTGGACTACTGCACTGTGAGGAGATCACCATCTATGTAGTCCCTACACCCTCGAACCCTATCATCCTGGGCTTCCCCTGGCTGCAGCTTCACAACCCCATCGTGTCCTGGAAGGAGGGGGAACTTGTCAGTTGGTCGTCCCATTGCCACAGCCACTGCCTACGCAAAATCCGGTCAATGCCATGTGTTTGAACCTCCGTGGAGAGTCCAGACACTCCAGTAGATACTTGTATACCACATGAATACGAGGATTTACAAGAAGTGTTCAGTAAGAAAAACGCTATGCAGCTACCTCTTCACTGTCATAGGGACTGTTCTATTGATCTGCTACATAACGCCATGCCTCCTAAGAACAAAGTTTACCCTCTCTCATCCCAAAACCCAAGTCATGGAGGATTATGTGAAAGAAGCTCTAGCCGCAGGCTACATTAGGCCATCAATGTCCAGCAGCCGCAAGCTTCTTCTTTGTGGGAAAAAAAGGACTACCACTAGTGCCAGCAGCATTAGAAAAACTCAGGGAGGCCCGGGTCTTCACGAAACTCAACCTATGTAGTGCTTATAACCTATGATCATATATATGTGTGATCATTATATATATGATCATATATATATATATATATGATCAGTATAACCTATGAACCGAGTTTTGTTTATCATTGTAGATTATATGTTTAATAAACTGCATATGGATCCTACACAATCTGCCACTGGCGTGTTGTTACAGTTTAACAAACATCTCTTCTCACAGTGTGAGGTACAATAATTGAAAAAACTGAAGGAGGCAGCAGAGCTCAACAAATAAAGTGGGGAAAAACTGAATCCACAAACTGTATTCTGTATGAGACTCCTTAATTATTGTTCATCATCAGACAAATATCTGATTAATTTTTCATATTATAATTCAGAATTATTTGTTATGTATTACCTGAGATTTACACAGGATTTGTAGCATTTAATAAAAAACAGAAAAAAATACATTCTATCCTCCTTTAACCCTCAGTTGATTAATTGATACAGTAAAATGTTTACAGTTTATATTTATGTGTTTGTGAGACAATGAAGGCTAAGACATGTAAGAGAAATCTTCTCAAAGTCTTCTGGGTGAAGCGCTTTGCTCCTTCTGGTAACTTCAAAAAAAGAGAAGCAGATGCTTTAAATTATTCCATCATTCACAAAGATTTAACAACAGACAAGTTGTTGGCATGAGCTCCTGACTGAATGAGTCAGTGATGATTTGTGACCTGAATTATTCAGTTTCTATTAGACTCACAGATGAAAAATGACCAGAACCAGGACCAGACCACAATGATCTTCTGGGTGTTACAGTGATAAGAAGTGACTAAGAAGACATGAGATCTAATGAGTAAAGAGCAGTGATGAACCTGATAGAAATACAAGAAACACAAATGTCTTACAGGAAGCTTTTTATTATCTCAGCTGTTCCTCTGTGAATGTTTTTATATCTCTAGTGGGCGTGTCATGCAAATGAAATCCTGTATTTGAACCATTTATGCTGAAACATTCAGCCCAACAACATACCAGCAGTTTGTGTTCATTTACAGCAGCAGGAATCATTTTAATTCTATGAGATGGGAATAGGCAATGTTTCGAGTTTATTTTAGCAATGTTTATTCAATTATAGTTTTATTATTTATGTTTTATTATTTGTTGCATACTTTTATCAAAAATATCTTAATTTATTATTATTTTATTACATATTATTTTGTATTCTTCTATTTTAGATTCCTGCAGACACTGATCAAGTCTGATCCAGTGATCATCAAACCTGATCAGTCTCATAAACTGACCTGCACAGCCTCAGGATTTAATTTTGGTAGCTACTGGATGGCTTGGATCAGACAGGCACCTGGAAAAGGACTGGAATTTGTTGCAAGTATCTACAGCAGTGGCATATATTAATCCAGCGCTGTACAGGGCCGCTTCACCATCTCCGGAGACAAAAGTAAGATGCAGGTGTATCTGCAGATGAACAGCATGAGGACAGAAGACACTGCAGTTTATTACTGCGCCCGACACACAGTGATACTTCCCCTTAGACATCAGTACAGAAACACATACTTGCTACAGTCACATGACAAACCCACATTTTCAGAAGCTGTGGATTCATGGAGGTCACAAATTCAAATTTTATTTGTCACGTACATAATCGTACACAGTATGATATGCAGTGAAATGCTTACACGACTATTTGCTTTGAGCCTTTGACAATGAAAATATTTCGATTGTCTCTGACTTACATATTACTACTTGCTGACTTTTACTATATGTGGATTGTTGTGAACATTATCAGAAGATTTATAAATATGAATATGAAAGATTATTAATTCACTTCATAAAATATTGTTTCAGTTTGCAGAGGGAAGAACCAGGAGAATCAGGGTGGCACACAACAGGCGTGGCTTTATTAAAGAACTGATTTAAACACAAAAAACGCCGAAACTCAGAAAACTGCTGCCGCATGAGAAACTAAGACGGGCAGGCTAAACGACAATCAAGAATACTCACAAACTCAAAACAATCCGTGACAGTACACACAGGCGTCTCCAGACGTCCGGGACCGACGACGGGGCTGACCGCAGCCTCTGGGAGCGGGCCGGTCCGGTCGACGTTGATGGAACTCGGAAATGAGTGTGGGGTCGAGGATGTCCTCACGATTTACCCACGACCTCTCTTCTGGGCTGTAGCCTTCCCAGTCGACTGCTGGATTCGGCTGCCCCGTAGGCGTGAGTTGAGGATCTCCCAGACCTGGTAGACTGTGTCGTCTGCGTCCACCTCGGGCTGCTGCAACTCTGCCGTCTCTGTGGAAGAAGGGAGAATGGGGTTAATGTATGGTTTTAAGAGCGAAGCGTGAAAAGAGGGCGCAATCTGATCAAGCTCATAGGTCGAGCTCATAAGTCACTTTTATGGCCCGTCGGATAGTGAAGGGTCCGATGTATCGGGGACTTAACTTTCTGCAGGGAAGCTTGAGCCACAGATCCCCTGTAGAGAGCCAGACCTTGTTGCCTGCCTGGTATAGCGGTGTCTCCCGCCTGCAGGTATCAGCTTGGTGTTTGTGCCGGCGCACGCTACGGTGCAGGTGCATGTGTGCTGATTCCCAGACCCTCTCACTCTCTCTGAACCAGTAGTCCACCACAGGGATTTCAGTGGGTTCTCCAGACCACGGGAACAGAGGTGGCTGGTAACCGAGCACGCACTGAAATGAAGTGAGCCCTGTGCTTTCCTGGCGAAGTGAATTCTGCGTGTACTCGGCCCAGGGCAGGTATTGGCTCCAGTCATTCTGGTGATCTCGGTAGTCTGGGAATGATAATCGGAAGAGAGACTTATCGAGACATTTAATTTCTTAAAGAAGCCCCGCCATACCTTGGAGATGAATTGGGGTCCTCTGTCTGATACGATGTCTTCAGGGATGCCATAGTTCTGGAAGACTTGGTGGAAGAGGGCTTCCGCCATTTCCAAGGCGGTAGGTAAACCTCGGAGCGGGATGAGTTTACACGCCTTCGAGAACCGGTCTACCATGATGAAAATGGTGGTGTAACCCTCGGAGGAGGGCAAGTCGGTGACAAAATCGACCCCCAGATGTGACCAGGGCCACTGGGGGATCGGAAGTGGAACGAGCTTACCCCCAGGTAGCTGGCAAGGCGTGGAAATGACAGTGCAGACCGAGCATCCTTTCACGAATTGCGCAACCTCCTGCGAGAGGGTTCTCTGTCTGCCCAGATGTCCCAAGCCCGGAGAGGAGTGCAGCGAATCCAACAGAAGTAAACGATGGGAGGTGGGCACGTAAATCTTCCCCTCCAGGCCTCCCGGCGGAGCGGGTTCTTTCGAGGTGGTGGCACAGATCTCTTCGTCGAAGGACCAAAGAATGGGGCAGACGAAGAGCTCTGGTGGTAATATGGGCTCTAGTTCTTCTGACCTCTGCTCCGGAGCATGGGCACGTGACAGGGCATCGGCTTTGATATTTTTGTGCGGACGATAGGTGACCGTGAACTGAAATCTCATGAAGAACAGAGCCCAACGTGCCTGGCGAGGGTTTAACCGCTTGGCTTCCCGGAGGTATTGGAGATTTCTATGATCCTTAATTACCGAGGATGTCTAGCTCCCTCCAGCCAGTGCCGCCATTCCTCCAGGGCCAACTTGATTGCCAGTAATTCACGGTGGCCTATATCGTAATTTTGCTCCGCCGGGGATAATTTCTTCGAAAAGAAAGCGCATGGATGGAGAACAGAAGGCTCACCTCCCCGCTGCGATAGCACTGCTCCGACCCCCACGGAGGAGGCGTCTACCTCTACTATAAATGGGCAGTTTGGATCGGGGTGTAGTAGGGTTGGTGTGGAGCAGAAGGCAGCTTTTAGTTTTTGGAAGGCTTCACCGGCTTTGGTGGTTCAGCTAAGTCTTTTGGGATTGTTTTGCAGAAGGGAGGTAAGAGGGGCTGTGTGTTGGCTGTATCCTGCCATAAAGTGACGGTAAAAGTTCGCGAACCCCAGGAAGCGTTCTAGTTCCTTGATTGTTTGCAGCTGTGACCATTCCGTCACTGCTTTTACCTTGGCTTGATCCATCCGAATGCCTTTGGCAGAGATGACATATCCCAAGAAGTGTATCAAGGGCTGATGGGACTCGCATTTCTCTAGCTTCAGATAAAGGTCGTGATGGCGAAGTCGAGCTAGCACCTGCCTAACATGATGGACATGATTGGTTTGGTTGGGAGAGTAAATTAATATATCATCAATGTACAGCACCACGAACCGATGAAGCATGTCCTGGAGAATTTCGTTCATGAAATTCTGGAAAATCGAGGGTGCGTTGGTGAGACCGTAGGGCATGACACGATATTCGGATTAGGTTATATGCGCTCCATAGATCAAGCTTGGTAAAAATGCGGGCCCCTCGAAGTTCTTTGAGTGCCGCAGGGACCAGAGGCAGGGGGTAAGCGAACTTTACCATTTGTGCATTTAAGTTTCTGTAATCGATACAGGGTCACAGCCCCATCCTTCTTCACCACAAAGAAAAAACTGGACGCCGCCGGAGAGGTGGATGGACGTATAAACCCTTGGCATAATGCTTCCTGAATATACTCCTCCATCGCTTTACGTTCCGGGACAGACAGAGGATAGATCCGTCCCTTAGGCATCTTGGCATCGGGAAGAAGTTCTATCGCGCAGTCCCATGACCGGTGCGGAGGCAGTTTGGTGGCGGCGGTCTTGCAGAAGATATCATGGAAGTGACAGTATTCATCCGGAATGTCCACTGAGGTAGAATTCTGGGGGCTCTCTATAGTGGTTGATCCCAAAGCTAGTTCCACAGGAGTAACGACTGGAAGGCCACGCAGACAGGACTGGAGTCAATACTCCCATCACGCCACCGAATGTTGGGTTGGTGGAGAGCCAGCCAGGGACGTCCCAGCACAATATCCACACGAGCATCCTCCAGCACCAGGAACGACAAGGTCTCCTCATGAAACACCCCGATACAGAGGATGAGCTCGGGAGAGATCCACTTCACCAGCCCCTGGCCCAGCGGTTTTCCCTGTATAGTGGTGATCTGAAAGTGCTTTGGGCTCGGCCGTCGGGGAATGTGACAGGTGGACAGAACATGGGAGGAGATGAAGTTCCCAGATGCCCCGGAGTCAAACAGCACTTGTACTGTATAAGAGCGAGAGTCAACAATCAGAGTAGCCTCATGGTAACGAGGGTTGAACATTAACGAATGCAAATGGAGCATACTCACCGCTGGGCGTTGGGGCCAGACAGGACAAATAGTGATGGCGTGACCTGCTTCCCCTCAGTATAAGCAGAGTCCATGCTGAAGGCGGCATTGACGTTTGCCTGTGGAGAGATGGTATTCATCCATCTGCATGGGCTCTGATGCGGAGACATCCTCTTTGGGTGAGGTATCGGAGATGTAGTTTCCCTCAACAGTAACTGCGGTGAGATGTTGTGACACGCTCTGCACCTTCATCATGAAGGCTTCAAGGCTGGCAGAGTCATCATAAATAGCCATTTGCCTTCAGATCTCGGGCCGTAAGCCTCATCGATAAGCCGCGAGCAGCGCCGCATCATTCCAACCACTAGAGGCCGCGAGCACGCGGAATAGTAGCATGCACTCACGGATTGTTTTCCTTCCTTGCCGCAGGGCAAACAGCTCGTCGTGGACTGTGAGGGCGGAAGCGTTCGCGCCAAAAACTGCCTTGAAATGCTCCTTAAAGCTATCCAGGGAGGCGAGGGTGGGGCTCTCGGATGTCCACAATGCCTCCGCCCAGCATCAAGCCTCCCTGGACAGCAAGGATAGCATGAAAGAAACCTTCGCGCTGTCGTTGGGGAACTGCTGAGGGACAACCTCAAAATAAAGTTGACACTGCATCAAGAATCCAGCACATTCCGATACCTCACCCAAGTATAACGCTGGTTTGACCACAGGACAGACAGGAGGAGTCGCAGCAGTTAGTATAGTTTCCCGTAGCGAGGCTGCCAGTTCCGTGATCGGATTGGGAGCAGGAGGTGGTCCGGCTGGGGGTTGCTGCGGACCCGGTGGAGAAGGTGCGCCGGCGTGCGGGGCTGACATACTCCTGGTAAGGCCGACTACTTTCTCATCCTAAGGGCGAGTATTCTGTTTCAGTTTGCAGAGGGAAGAACTAGGAGAATTAGGGTGGCACACAACAGGTGTGGCTTTATTAAAGAACTGATTTAAACACAAAAAACGCCGAAACTCAGAAAACTGTTGCCGCATGAGAAACTAAGACGGGTAGGCTAAACGACAATCTCTAATACTCACAAACTCAAAACAATCTCTAATACTCGCCACTGTCTCTGACGAGTATGGCCTTTAAATAGTCTTTTGACTAATTGCCAGCAGGTGCACCGGCAGCGCTCAGGTGACTGGGGCATGGTGACGTCACTGAGCCCCGCAGATCCGTGACAAATATGCCATATTTTCAGTCGTGGAAAAAGAACATACACCCTCTTGAATTCTATGGCTTTACATATTAAGATATAACCAAAAAAATCATCTGCTCTTTAGAAGGTTTTAAAATTCAGTAAATACAACCACTGATGAACAAGAACATATGGCATATTATGCCATGTCATTGTTAATTTAACAAAAAATAAAGCTTATATGGAGAAGCCATGTGTGAAAAACTAAGTATGCCCTCACTGCTTCCATAGGGATTATGATGGTAAGAAGCAGACAGGTGCTGCTAATCAAATGCCCTTGACTAACTGACCATTAGCAAGTGTGACCATCTCTGTAGAAGTAGAAGTTTTGCAGTTTGCTTTTCTGGAGTATTCAGGTATGTGTTAACAAAAAGGAAAAACATCAGCAATGATTTTAGAAAAGCAAATCTGTTTGACCATCAGCCTAGGAACAGTTATAAGGCAAATTCAAAGAATTTGAATTATCATAGAATTCAAGAGTGTTTACTTTCTTTTTCATATAACTGATTTAGATCACACCCACGAGTGTTTTATTCCTTGCATAACATGTCTATTAGCATGAACTACATATCATTCATAAATACACATACTGAAGCATATTCATTGGTTAACAGAAGACAAACTCCAGAAATTTTGCATGAATATTGTGGGGAGGCATGATTATAACATCAAAGAGAATTATACAAATATAATTCTTGTAGTAGGTTAGGTTTCTAAAAAAGCGTTTTTAAAAAAGATTTTTCTTAAAGACGAGTTTTTCTCCCCTACTATAAACCCACATATCCTCCATCAGATAAAGCTCCTTCTCATGATTTTAATCCAGTTCAGATACATTCTCCTCCCATCATCAGGAGATAAGCAAATTCAAACGTCAGAGCTGGATCTCACTCTATTTATATGATGTGATGGTGTCTGTTAAACTTTGGAGAACAGAGAAGACTCCAGTACAAACAACACACACCATGTTCTCTACATCTCTACTGCTCCTGCTGGCAGCTGCTTCTTGTGAGTGCTTTATCAAATCCATTCATTTATTAGATGAAGAATAAAGGTGCAGCAGATATTGTGTGAGATATCACCATGTGTTTTCCTCCACAGATGTACATGGTGAGGAACTGACTCAGCCTGCTTCCATGACAGTCCAGCCAGGCCAGAGTCTCTCCATCCACTGCAAGGTTTCATATTCAGTTACGAGCAATCATACAGCTTGGATCCGACAACCTGCAGGAAAAGCTCTGGAGTGGATTGGATACATCAGTAGTGGTGGGAATACAGGTTACAGTGACAAACTGAAAAATAAGTTCAGCATCTCCAGAGACACTTCTACTAACACAATAACAATTGGAGGACAGAACATGCAGACTGAAGACACAGCTGTGTATTACTGCGCTCGTTACTCACTACTTTACGTTAGTTACGTTACTACAGTGAGACAGAATAGTGGATTCCTCTTACAAAAACCTTATGAGACATGTTACACACATCCTCTCAATGCAACTAATAAATCATCTCAGTCATACTTTCACTTTCTTTCACTGGAATAGTCAGAATCTTTTGCAGAATTTTAAAACACACAAGTCACACAAAGTCATTTTTAAATAAAAAAGAAAACATTACTGAAAGATTATTATTATAAAAACATTATTTGTTCATTTTAAACTATTATTAATCCTGTCATTTTACAGGATTTTAACCAACAGTTAGAATTGGTGTTTAATGAGTGGATTCAGGAATAATACAGCATGTTTCCAGCAGTGTGTTGTGTTTAACACACAATCTATTCTCACAGTGTGAGGTGCAATAATTGAAACAACTGAAAGTCAGCAGAGCTCAATTAATAAAAAAAAAAGGTGAATCCACAAATTTTTTGTACGAGACTCATTCACTCATTATCAAACATCTCATTTATCATAATTTGTTAAATATTACCATATTATCACAAAACACCAAGGACGAAGGTCAAGAAGGAACAAGTACAGTTTTCTTTATTTATATAGCACAAACAGAGGTAAGGTGATGCGTTAAACGAAACTGAGAGTTTTTGGAGAGAAAACAGAAAGTAGTCTTATCTGAAACCCAAAATGGGTTTGTTCCATGTGGTTTATTCAAAACGGATAAGTAAAAAAAGAGAAGCAGATGCTTTTAATTATTCCATCATTCACAAAGATTTAATAACAGAAACGTTGTTGGCATGAGCTCCTGACTAAATGAAACAGTGATCATTTGTGACCTGAATTATTTATTTAATTAATTTCAATTTCTATTAGACACACAGAAGAAAAAACAACAGTTTCTGAACAGACCAGAATGTTCTTCTGGGTGTTACAGTGATACACAGTGATGGACTAAAAAGTCATGAGATCTAATGAGTAAAGAGCAGTGATGAACCTGACAGCATGAAACACACCCAGAGTCTTACAGGAAGCTTTTTCTCATCTCAGCTGTTCCTCTGTGAATGTTTTTATATCTCTAGTGGGCGTGTCATGCAAATGAAATCCTGCATTTGAACCATTTATGCTGAAACATTCAGCCCAACAACATACCAGCAGTTTGTGTTCATTTACAGCAGCAGGAATCATTTTAATTCTTTGAGATGGGACTAGGCAGTGTTTTGAGTTACTTTACTCTAGCAATGTTTATTCAAAGTTAGTATTATTATTTTAATATTGAGAAACATTTTATGGATTTTTATACTTTTTTAAACGTTAACACATATCTTTGTGTGTTCTTGCAGATTCCTGCAGTCAGACACTGATCGAGTCTGATCCAGTGATCATCAAACCTGATCAGTCTCATAAACTGACCTGCACAGCCTCCGGATTTGACTTTAGTAGCTATTACATGGCTTGGATCAGACAGGTGCCTGGAAAAGGGCTGGAATTTGTTGCAACTATCTACAGCAGTGGCATATATTACTCCAGTGCAGTTCAGGGCCGCTTCACCATCTCCAGAGACAACAGTAAGAAGCAGGTGTATCTGCAGATGAACAGCATGAGGACAGAAGACACTGCAGTTTATTACTGCGCCCGTGACACACAGTGATACTTCCCCTTAGACATCAGTACAAAACACATACTTGCTATAGTCACATAACAACCCGATATTTTCAGAAGCTGTGGATTCATGGAGGTCAAAGAAACAAAATATTTTGATTCTCTCTGACTTACCACTTGCTGATTTTTACTGGATTGTTCTAAATATTCCCTTAATATATCTTAATTAATATTGATTTCCAAATTGATTGATTAGTTAAACCAGTAGATTTACTAGTTTTACCACTGATACTGTATCT
Source organism: Hemibagrus wyckioides (assembly GCF_019097595.1). Classification (NCBI taxonomy): domain Eukaryota; kingdom Metazoa; phylum Chordata; class Actinopteri; order Siluriformes; family Bagridae; genus Hemibagrus; species Hemibagrus wyckioides. The sequence continues at coordinate 21,997,567 of NC_080711.1, forward strand.
GAGTGCTTTGTCTTTTTTAAACTGTACTGATAAAAATGCTCCACTTGTGAATTCCTACTTTATGTTTTTTGCTGCTTCAAGTGAGATGCTTTTTATTGACAGCCAGAAGATTATAATCTTTGTCTCATGAATAACGTATTCTAGTTATTGATCATTTGAAAATAGGAATTTTATGCCTCTAGAGGGCAGTCTGTACAAACTCAACCACACAATCATTACATAAAGTGTCTTAGTACCCTGTGTTGATCAATAAATTCGATTTTATATAAATAAATGCCTGATTAAACCTTTATATGAAATGTGAATTTCTCTGCATACTTTAGTTTTTTCTTTCATTTAGAGAAAGTATTATTAAAAATGATCTAAAGTAAAGTGGATAATTACAGGCTTCTCCGATTCTAAAAATGAGAGTGAAACATTTAGTTGTTGCTTTTCTACACAGAACCTTATAATCATCCACACATCTATACAGTGAGCAGCATGTGGTTGTGGATTGAACACCTCCATAGTGGTCATGGACACTCCCTATTCAAATAGAGTCGTGTATAAACAGCATGTTCTTGACTGCTCTAGTTTCCAGTGAGCTCTGTGATAGATAACACTCCCATACACTTTAAATCTGGGTGAAGCAGAACTCAGAGAAGCATGATTTTAGGACAGTGTATTTTACTGGTACTCATTTCATGTAAGATTATGTTTTTTCTGTGGTGATTAATAGCATATGATTAGAAAATAACATTACCTAGTTTTACTCTTCTCTTCCAGATTCTTATGGACAGTCCCTGACCTCCTCAGCTTCTGTGGTGAAGAGACCTGGAGAGTCGGTCACTCTGTCCTGTACTGTCTCTGGATTCTCAATGAGCAGCTACTGGATGCACTGGATCCGTCAGAAACCAGGACAAGGACTGGAGTGGATCGGATACATTGATGGTGGCACTGACACTACATTCGCTCAATCACTGCAGGGCCAGTTCTCCATCACTAAGGACACCAATAAAAACATGATGTACCTAGTAGTGAAGAGTCTTTTTGGGGGGATTCTACAAAAATCATCCATATTTAATGCAATGTCCTCTATATTTTATGAATTCTACAATTATACTTAATTTTTGTGGTTTTATAGAGGATTTAAATAACTGGCATTGAAAAATGATTAGGATCAGGAATCATGTATTTATGTGCAATACAAGCAGCAGGAGTGTTAGGGCATGCTAGCAAATACTACAAGAATAGAAGTTAATGACATGACAGTAAGCTTTTTCCTTTGCAAGTGGGTTCAAAATATATTCTGGTTACATTTGTCAAATCATTTATTTGTTCATTTGTTTACACAATTTGATGAAATGAAAGAAATTATGTACAATAAGAAGACTGCCATAATAACTAGGAAAAAATACATAACCCATTCTGCATGCAAATTTCCCAGTTCACAGGCAGATAAAAATATACTGCATGTACATGGCAGCCTCTGTGTTTGGTTGCATAAAGCAGAGGAATCATGAGCTAGTCTTTCCTTCTTCTTCTGATATCCTTTGTGCCTTGTGAGTAAACACATCTCTCACATCGTACTCAGCTTTTTATATACTAAATATTACAGTCTGTGTTGAGTCGACTCTCCTCTTTTCAGATGTGTGTTGCATCAGTCTGACCTCGTCTCCTGATGAGGTTAAACCTCCTGGAGCCTCCATGAAGTTGTCCTGTCAGATTTCTGGCTATGCCCTCACTGACTATGGAACAGGCTGGATCAAGCAAGCTCCAGGAAAAGGCTTACAGTGGATTGGGATCATATGGGGTGGTGGAAGCATAGACTATGGAGCTTCCTGTAAAACTTGTTTCAGCCTCTCCAGAGACACAAGCAACAATGTGCTTTACTTAGATAGTAAACTGGTACTGGTGTCAGAGGACACGGCTGTTTATTACTGTGCAAAGACAGCCACAGCTGTACAGCTCAGTGCTAGGGGTGTACAAAAACATCAACATCAATAAAAATGCAAGGATGATCAAATTGAGGAGCATAGGACTTCTGGTTACACTGTGAGACGGAGTAGTCACCCTGACCCGAGCTCCCGGACTTTTTAGTTTCCACATGGTCATTGAACAGCTTTAAGGCCGACACCCCACAGCTTTATGGTTATAGTATACTAGTCCACTTTTTTATGCTGGAAAGAAAATGTCTAAAAAAACAAGGAAGGAGGAACAGGAACAGGAATACTTGTTGGCTAACACCATCGCAGCCTTGCTGGCCCCGATGTTTGAGAAGCATAGAACAGTGGTCCTAGCGGAGATAAGAACCTCATATTCAAGGCTTGAAGCCAAGATGGACAGTTTCCAGGGTACCATTACAGACCACCAGCAATGTATCTCAAAACTTGAACAGTTTGCAAACTCGGCCGACTCGGGCTGGCAGGATGCCGAGGCAAAACTAACTGCAATGGCTGCAGAGAATGCTAAGCTAAAAGCTAAGCTAATTGACCTTGAAGGCAGAAGCCACCGTAATAATATACGGGTAATAAGCATTCCTGAAAACATCGAAGGCCCTAAACCAACAGTGTTTTTCTCCCAAATGTTATTCTAAGTGCTTGGTGACAGTGTTTTGACTTCGCCACCAGAGCTAGACCATGCTCATCGCACACTAGCTGCTAAACCGGGACCTTCAGAGAAACGCAGACCCATGGTGATATGCTTCCACCGCTCACAAATCCGAGAACTGGTGTTGCGCGAGGCCCGGAAATTGCAGGGTAAAATGAAGTACAAAGACTCCCCAGTTCTCATTTTTGAGGACTACTGCCCTGAGATTTCGAAGCAACATGCTCAGTACCGGGATCTTATGAAAGAAATGTATAGCCTCGGCCTGAAACCCTCCCTGCACTACCCGGCTAAGCTATCCATTGTAATGAAGGACGGCTCCAGAAAATACCTGTCTTCTGTGGGGGATGCTAAAAACCTTATCACCACTTATCGCCACCCGGACACCCCCGGGAACTGAAACCGATCACTGTTAATATTGCCACTGCATAACTTTCTCCTTGACAGCCACTAACAGTTGACTGGAGTAAGACTGGTTTGTGTAGTTGCACTGGGTAGCGCGGCCCCTTTTATTCCAAGTTATCCACGCTGGGTAAGATCATCAGTCACCTTGTTTCACCATAACATAATGATTGTGCCTTATTGTAATTTTCAGACGTCATATTACGGCCATTACATTATGAACATATCAGATACCTTGTAAAAGTTATGGCCTTGTTCTCTGTTTCATTTTCTCTTTTTGTTCCTGGTTCCACAGCACTTTGTGTGTTTTACCATAATCTGCTGGGTAAATTGCTTTAGATATCCTTATGACCAATTCGTCTAGCAATTACTCTTTCGGGACAGGGAATTATTAGAAACTCAGGAATTTCTATCAGTGCTTTCAAGCACCGTTGTGCATCAGTCACTTAATGTTTGTTATTGTTTATGGGAAGTTCAGGCCTGTTTCTATCTGTGTGTGTATATGTCTGTGGTTCTGCGTGTGCATGTTTTTTTCTTTCTTTCTTCTTTTTTTTCCCACTCCCTTCCCTCTCCTTCCCAACCAGGTGCCTTATCTCCTACAACTCACTAAATATATTAAGGTATGTCTAGTACAAACCATGCAGTTAGGGTAATTTCATGGAACGTTAAGGGGATGGGCCCATGAAAAGGGGAAGGATTATGGCCCATTTGCAACATCTTAAGGGAGATATGTACTTCATTCAAGAAACTCATCTTTGTAATAGAGAGATACCAGGGCTTAAAATAGGCTGGGTTGGACAGATTTTCCACTCCAAATTTAACAGTAAGCTAGAGGTGCTGCCATTTTAATTCATAAAAACCTCCCCTTTATAGTAAACAAGTGCAGCTCTGATCTGGATGGACAATATGTAATGGTTTCTGGGACACTTAAAAACATTCCCATTTTACTGATCTGTGTTTATGGCCCCAATTGGGATAATGGCCTATTTGTGACCACGCTATTCACATCTTTTCCAAATTTAAAGATTCAAGATTCAAGATTCAACATTCAAGAAGCTTTATTGTCATTTCAACCACATATAGCTGGCGCAGTACATAGTGAAATGAAACAACATTTCTCCAGGACCTGGTGCTACATAAACATACAACAACAAGTTCAACACAAAACAACAAACAACACCACAGAGCTAGGACAGAAGTTTGTCTTAGCCACGTAAAGTGCACAGTGTGCAGCTAGGTGCAAACAGACCATAGACAAGACAGTGCAAAAAGACAATAAATACAATAAAGACAACACAAAAGAACACAGGACACTTAGCGCTGAAAAAGAAAGAAAAGAACATGTGTACTGGAATGTAAGTGAAATAAAATAGATAAAGTGAAATGATGTAAAAAATAAAAAAAAGTATTGTACAAAAATACACAGCAGCGGTTGAGGTAGTGCAAATAGAATAAACATAAATATAACTATAGCAGCAGATGACAGGTAGAGGTAGTGCAGTAAGTAATGAACAGTATAAATTATGTGTGTGTGTGTGTGTGCGTCCACACAGTCAAGAGAGAGTGTGTGTATCTGTGTGTGAGAGAGACAGAGAGTTAATATACAGTTCAGTCCTGAGTGAGAGTGTGTGTGTGTGTGAGAGAGAGTGTAGAACAGTTCAGTCCTGAGTGAGAGTGTGTGTGTGTGAGAGAGTGTAGAACAGTTCAGTCCTGAATGAGAGTGTGTGTGTGTGTGTGTGTGTGTGAGAGAGTGTAGAACAGTTCAGTCCCGGGTGTTGAGAAGCCTGATGGCTTGAGGAAAGAAACTGTTACACAGTCTGGTTGTGAGGGCCCGAATGCTCCGGTACCTCTTTCCAGATGGCAGGAGGGTGAAGAGTGTGTGTGAGGGGTGTGTGGGGTCAGCCACAATGCTGTTGGCTTTGCGGATGCAGCGTGCGGTGTAAATGTCTGTGATAGAGGGGAGAGAGACTCCGATGATCTTCTCAGCTGTCCTCACTATCCGCTGAAGGGTCTTGCGATCCGAGACGGTGCAGTTCCCAAACCAGGCAGTGATGCAGCTGCTCAGGACGCTCTCGATGGTCCCTCTGTAGAACACAGTCAGGATGGGGGAAGGGAGATGGGCTTTCCTCAGCCTCCTCAGGAAGTAGAGGCGCTGCTGGGCTTTCTTGGTGATGGAGCTGGTGTTGAGTGACCAGGTGAAGTTCTCCGCCAGATGGACACCAAGGAATTTGATGCTCTTGACGATCTCCACAGAGGAGCCGTCGATGGACAGCAGAGAATGGTCACACTGTGCTCTCCTGAAGTCAACCATCTCTTTGGTCTTGTCGACGTTCAGGGAGAGGTTGTTGGCTCTGCACCAGGCTGTTAGATGTTGCACCTCCTCTCTGTATGCTGACTCGTCGTTCTTACTGATGAGACCCACCACGGTTGTGTCGTCAGCGAACTTGACGATGTGGTTGGAGCTGTGCATTGCTGCACAGTCGTGAGTCAGCAGAGTGAACAGCAGTGGACTGAGCACACAGCCCTGAGGAGCTCCAGTGTTCAGTGTGGTGGTGCTGGAGATACTGCTCCCGATCCGGACTGACTGAGGTCTCCCAGTCAGGAAATCCAGGATCCAGTTGCAGAGAGAGGTGTTCAGGCCCAGGAGACTCAGCTTCTTAATCAGCTGCTGAGGGATGATTGTGTTGAATGCTGAACTGAAATCTATGAACAGCATTCGAACGTAGGAGTCTTTACAGTCCAGGTGTGTGAGGGCCAGATGGAGGGTTGTGGTGATGGCGTCATCCGTGGGACGGTTAGAACAATACGCAAACTGCAAGGGGTCCAGCGAGGGTGGTAGCTGTGACTTGATGTGCCTCATGACGAGCCTCTCGAAGCATTTCATATGAACCATTTCATAATTATGGGAGGTGACTTTAATTTTGTTCAGGACCCACTTGTTACGACTTCATGATGGTAGGTCTAAGGGTACCAGAAGTAACATTTACGTTGTGACTCATTTAAGCGAAGGTTGGTAGTAATTGACAACAGGGCGGCCTTATAGCAAAATTAAGTATAGGGTTTATTGGTCCACGACGGAATCGGAAAAGAAGAAATATAGACATATATATATATATATATATATATATATATATATATATATACACAATAATAATCAATACCGGAAAGAGAGGATTAACAGCGGCGCCAAATAAAAGAAAGAAATATAACAAAACCAAACTAACTAGGCACAATCTTCTAATCTATCTAGAAAATAAAAGGAAAAAAAGCCTTCGGCGCTTTCACGCCCTATCTAAACTATTCTCCCTAACCAGAAAGAAAACATACAGAGAGTGGCGCTCGCTCCTATCCTAGTGTGTTTATACACAGCCACTTCTCTACGTGTAGCACAATGAGTCTCAAGTAGCTAAACTGTCCTCTTTTCCCCGGAGGCAGATCAAAGCAAGGGAGAGAGCAAAAAGCAAGAGACAGCGTCCACACAGACGTCCCTTTTAAAACTGGTGCGGATCTCTGGGATTGGCAGGCGAAGGCGGCGACGTCACACAGGTTAACTAGGATGGACGTCTCCCCTGACTAATGGGATTCCAGGGGCGGGGAACCTACGAGGCAGTGAGAGCGGGAAGAGATAGAAAGAGAGCAAAAACACAGACACAACTTTGGGCCGTAACACCACTATTGGATAGGTCATCTAATAAGCCAGTCCCCTTGTCCAACTCAGCTAAGACCTTACACACTATGGCCCACCAATGCGGCCTCACAGACTGATGGAGACATAGGTTTCCTACAACCAAAGCTTATTCCTTCTTCTCTCACGTTCACCATACTTACTCTCACATAGATTTCTTCCTCCTTGATATGAGACTGCTTTCCAAAGTTCTTACTGCAGACTACCACAACATCACAATATCAGACCACGCCCCAACCTCACTTGATCATAAATTTAGTTACGTGGCCCAGCCCCTTGAAATTATGGAGGTTTAATTCAGCCCTTTTGGCAGAAGACAACTACAAGCAGTTTTTGCACTCCCAAACTGTGTTATTTTTTGAACTGAACCATCTGCCCGAGGTGAGTAGGGGAACTCTTTATCAGGGGTCAGCTCATCTCTTTTATCTCTCACATGAAGAAAGCTGAAACCTCACACATTGATAAACTTCTTAAAGACCTAAAAGCTTTTGACGATGGCTACACTGCTAGTTCGGACCCCTCTCTCTACAGAGAGCGTCTCAGATTGCAGACAGAGTTTAAACCTTGCCTCTATCAACAAGGTTAAGGCATTACTGCTTAAATCCAGACAGCACTGGTGATAAAGCTGGGAAACTCCTAGCGCACCAGGCCAGAGCTGAAGCATCGTCAAGGATTATTCTGGCTATTAAATCCACCATGGGAGAGATCCTTACTGATCTGACTGAAATCAATGGAACTTTTGCTGATTTTTATGCCAACCTCTATGCCTCCGACCACCCTCCATCCCCTGATGACATGCTAGATGCCATCACTTTCCCTCAGATAGAAAGTGATTTAGTGGAGGGCCTGGGCGGACCTATCGCTACAGCTGAGGTTCAAGATGCCATTATGTCATTACAGAGTGGTAAGTCGCCTGGTCCTGATGGTTTTACAGCTGAATACTACAAGTCCTTTCCTAACCTCCTTGCTCCTAGTCTTAGGGATATGTATAATGAAGCATTTGCCCTTCAGCACCTCCCAAACACCTTGTCGGAAGCCACTATTTCTCTTATTCTTAAAAAAGAAAAATATTCCCTGCTTTGTAGCAGCTACAGGCCAATATCGTTTTTAAATGTAGACTTCTTTCCAAAATCCTGGCTTTTTGTCTACAACAGGTTCTCCCATCTATTATTGCACTCGATCAGACCGGCTTTATGTCAGATTGACAATCTTCACATAACAGCAGACAATTTTTCAACATCATTTATGCACCTGACTCCTTGTTTCCAGAGGTTGTGGTATCTCTTGATGCAGAGAAGGCCTTTGACAGGGTCGAATGGCCCTTTCTTCACAAAGTGATGAAAAGGTTTGGGCTGGGCGAGGGCTTTTTGCACTCTGAGGGCTTTGCATTCTGACTCCTTTACTCTTCACCAAAGGCTTCAGTGCGAACAAACAACATGCTTTCACCTTTCTTTTCCCTACACAGAGGCACCAGACAGGGATGCCCACTGTCCTCACTGTTGTTTATCCTTGTGATAGAACCCCTTGCCCTCTGGCTACAATCAGAGGCAAGCTTCAGAGGCATAGCACGTCACAACACGATCCATAAAGTTTTGTTATATGCAGACGAGTTGCTTTTATACGTTTCAGACCCAACTCATTCTCTTCCTGCAATATTTAATATCCTGGACCAATATGGAGCAGCCTCTGGCTATAAGCTTAACTATCAAAAGAGTGAGCTCATGCCCATCAATGCATTAGCCAAGGAACTCCCACACTCTATAGCATCATTTAAGTGGGCAGTTAATGGCTTCCGCTACCTGGGCATTCATGTCTCCACATCCCCGTCGGACCTATTTTGTAATAACTTTTTACCGATAGTTATGAAAACAGAGAAGGACCTTGACCGCTGGAGGGCTTTGCCACTTTCTCTGATAGGCCGAATAAACTTACTTAAAATGGTGGTTCTCCCAAAGTTCCTTTACTTGTTTCAACACACTCCCATTCTATTAGCCAAATCATTTTTCAACAGGCTCGACAATCTGATCTCCAAGTTCCTGTGGGATGGGAAACCGGCTAGGATTCACAGGTCAATTCTGCAGTCCCCTAAGAAGTGTGGGGGCCTTGCCCTTCCAAACTTTAGACATTACTATTGGTTAGCCAACGCCCAAAAACTCCTATGGTGGATGGAAGAGCAGGAGCCTCTGCCTATGTGGGTGTGTTTGGAAAGAGACTTTTCCCCATTTTCTCTCTCTTCCGTACTGTGTTCTCAACTGCCACTCCCAGTCTCACACCTAAGTAGTTGCCCAGTGGTCTCTGTCTCTCTGAAGATCTGGAGTCAGATTAGGAAAAACTTTGGTCTTTCAGGTCCCTCTATTTTAGATTCAGTTAGTTAATAGTTAATAGTTTTGAACCCTCCAAATCTGACCCAGCATTCAAGATCTGGCAGGCCAACGGTATCTCCAAGATAAGCGATCTGTACACTGAGAGTATTTTTTCATCTTTCGCACAACTCTCATCCAAATATAACCTTCCGAGTCACCACATGTTTCGTTTCTTTCAGATCAGAGACTACGTAAAGAAGCAGTTTCCCCATTTCCCAAATTGCCCCCCTGAAAATCTAACAGAAAGTCTGACAGTGGGCACTGCCACTAAGAGATCCATCTCAGTTTTGTATGGTCTTATGTGGTCAGCCTCGTCACAACCTCTCACTGCGGTTAGAGCTGCATGGGAAGACGGTCTTAACATTAAATTTGAAGAAAACGAATGGGAGACAGCGCTATCTTTACACTCGTCTTCCATATGTGCCCATCACAGCCTGATCCAGTGTAAGATTCTTTATAAAATCCACTACACCAATGCAAAACTGGTTAGAATCTTTCCCTCTGTTAATGAAGCCTGTAACAGGTGCCGTTTAACTCCAGCTAATCATGTCCACATGATCTGGTCATGCCCTAAATTAACATGACTCTGGACACACATTTTTGACACTCAACAGGGCCTATGAACACATTATTTTCCCCAACCCATTATCTGCAATATTTGGTATCTCCCTCAATACAGATCTGCCCAGAGCAGCGAAACAGGCACTGGCATTTACCACCCTGCTAGCCCGAAAACTAATTTAGCTCCGTTGGAAGCTCGCCCATCCCCCATCACATAAACACTGGGTCAAGGAGGTTCTCTACAACTTACAACTTGAGAAGCTTAGATTTTCTCTCAGGAGCTCTGTAGGGAAGTTCCTCTTTCTGGAAGTTACTACCTCACCTGACCATCTATGCTATGAGTGTATGTCTGCGTGTCTTTGTTCATTGGGGTATGGCCTGCGACAGGAAGGGTGGGTGTAATACGGGACATGGGCTGACATACAGCTGTACCTTTATCTATATATGTCTCTTGTTATCTTCACACTGTATGTCTGCTTGTTAAAATTGTTTAATAAAAAGAGTTGGAAAAAAAAAATTGAGGAGCAATAAATTATAATGGGGAAAAAAACCTCTCTTTCACCAAAACTCAAACAGATGTAAAGCCTCTAGAGGGCAACACTACGATATATTATACACACCTACAATTTTTGATTTGTACATTGATTAATACATCTTCTGCTTGAGTCTTAGGATTTACTGCCTTTATAGTGGTCATGGACATGCCCTATTTAAAAAGATTCAGGTATTAACAGCATGTTCGTGGCTGGTGTGGTCATCAGTGTGGTCTTTTATAACACTACTGTATCCCATCATCCTGCCCAACAAGACCAAGTTACTCATTCTTGGTGCATTGAGAGGGCAGTCTGTGTGAATGAAACCATCTTTAGCTGGTCATTAATACACATTCAGCTTCAGTTACAGTGATACACAGTGATGCACTAAAAAGACATGAGATCTAATGAGTAAAGAGCAGTGATGAACCTTACAGCATGAAACACACCCAGAGTCTTACAGGAAGCTTTTTCTCATCTCAGCTGTTCCTCTGTGAATGTTTTTATATCTCTAGTGGGCGTGTCATGCAAACGAAATCCTGCATTTGAACCATTTATGCTGAAACATTCAGCCCAACAACATACCAGCAGTTTGTGTTCATTTACAGCAGCAGGAATCATTTTAATTCTTTGAGATGGGACTAGGCAGTGTTTTGTGTTACTTTACTAATACTGTTTATTCAATGTCAGTATTATTTATTTCATATAAAGATTTTATGGATATTTCATACTTCCTTTTTCAACTTTAACACCTCTTTGTGTGTTCTTGCAGATTCCGGCAGTCAAACACTGATCGAATCTGATCCAGTGATCATCAAACCTGATCAGTCTCATAAACTGACCTGCACAGCCTCTGGATTTGACTTTAGCAGCTATTACATGTCTTGGATCAGACAGGCGCCTGGAAAAGGACTGGAATTTGTTGCAATTATCGAGTATGATAGTGAGACAACAGTAAGAAGCAGGTGTATCTGCAGATGAACAGCATGAGGACAGAAGACACTGCAGTTTATTACTGTGCCAGAGACTCACAGTGACACATGAGGCTGCAGAGCTGTACACAAACCCCTGTCATAATATGAAGGCATTGCTTTTTTCTAACATAGTCAATTAAGAACATATTATTAAGGAATTTCTTACTTTTGTTATAGTATAAAACCACTCCTGGTGGCAGATCTCTTTAAAATATAAAAGAAATAGTCTTTTATGCTGACATTAATCAATGAAGCATCGCTGAGTTATTCATCACTGAGATTTTTTTCCTATAACTGATGAGGTTGCGCTACACTCGCTGCGGCCAGCAGAGGGCAGCAGCGGTGTATAGTGAGGGCTGCTGCGTGGGAGAACTGGGTTTCCTAGAATTCTCAGGGTTTATTAATCTGGATTACCTGCGCCTGCCAGGAAGGATAATTAAGGGCAGCCTTTGGACAGGGCTGACTTGTATCGTATGTTAGGCATTTTTTAAAATGGAATTTAAAACAAAAGCAGAAAGAAAGTGAAGGAATAAAGTGGAAAAAGATTTTAGGCATGGCCAGATAAAGTGAAAGAAAATAAGACAAAGACTCAACTGGAAAGTTTTCAAAAGTGAACAAAAACACTCAAACCCTTCTCTAAAGCTTGATCTTACCTGTATATTCTGAACTGTCCTGTAACAATGACAGCATGTCCTGATGTGTTTTACTCCTTTATCACAGCATTTTGAAAATAATTACATTTTTAAGAAAACAAGACATTTTGTACTTTTTATTCTTTATATAAAGTAATATTATGAAACAACTCCAAAACAATAAGTTGTGCTCAGTGTCAGTGTCTAGCCTCTGTGTTTGGTAGTCTGTACAGTCAAGGTAGTCTGTATACGCTCAGTCACTGCAGGGCCAGTTCTCCATCACTAAAGACACCAATAAAAACATGCTGTACCTAGAACTGAAGAGTCTGAAAGCTGAAGACACGGCAGTTTATTACTGTGCAAAAGAGGCACACTGACACAACAGACTCCAGAGCTGTACAAAAACTTACACAAGCACGTCCTCATGAGCTGTAAATATTCCCTCAGCCGGAAATGGAACCCTAAATATATCAAACGATTTATCTGGCATGTATTTAGGCATGGTACTGTGCTTATATGTTGTACATAAGTGATGGTTAGCAAATGTTTGATAATGTGAACTCCTTATATTTCATAATGCACTTAATAACTGGTAATGCATAACCAGTACTGCATGCAAATCTTCACACCTTGCACGTATGCAGACATCCTGAAAACAACAGCAATGACAACAAAGCTTCTCTTAGTCGAATCATAAACTGGTCTCTTATTCATACGTTATAATCGGTGCCGTGTGAGTGCACACTTCTCTTCACACCCTAATCATTGTTTTATATGTGTCATGAAGTAAAGTATGTTTAAGGGCTTTTTTTACCACTCTTCACAGTTGTGCATGGCATTACCCTGAGTTTGTCTCCTGCCAGATTTCTGGCTATGCCCTGACTAGCTAAAGTAGCAGGAATCCTCCTGGAAAAAGGCTATGAGTAGACTGAGATCATATGGAGTGGTGGAAGGATAAATACTGCAACTTTCTCTAAAACTCACTTAAGCATTTCCAGAGACATGAGCAACAAATAAATTTACTTATAAGTATCATATATTGGGATCTTCCAACCTGGCATCCACATACGAGGACATCACATTTTTGGTTGTGTGCATCATAATACTTAATTCTTTGTAACTGGAACCTGTTGTACACAAAAAGAAGTGGCTTCATGTTCAAAGATAATATTTGGTTATTATATTTATTGGTTCCTCCTAACCCCAAATAGGTAGAAGAAATCTAAAATGCAAGCTCAGGTCTTAGGAGGCTAAGGAAAATCCTACTCTGGAATGTAAAGGAAATTCTCTCCGGATTTCAGTTGCATGTAGCATTTTTTCCACATAATTGCCTTGTTGAAGCTGAGTATGTTGAAACCCCAATAAATAGGCTACGTTCCCGTGTTCATTTAAAAATTTCAAGACATTTCTTTCGAGATATCTTTTATCCAATTTGCAAAATTTAACATTTAACATTTCATACAATAAAATAAAAGCAAAGCGATGTCTTAAAAGTATATACTCAACTAAATCGTGAATGGCAGAAGTTAAAATCTTAGGTGTGGTTTTTGTCCTGCAGTATATCGTCGTGATACTACGACCACGGTGATTTGCAGTAGCACAAAAACCTCCAGTCACGAGAAGTCTCACCTCGAGGTGACCACAGAGACTAATTTCCAACTGTGCAATATGACTCACTGTGCATTATGTAAAATATCTGATGCACGCAAGCACTAATTTAGGGAGCAGAAAAATCAGATCATAGTTTTTTTCACGTTTGAGTAACGTGTAACGTCATGTGAAAAACAATGTAAAGTTCATTTCAACAGTACTCAAGTAAACACACCTGAATTAATGCGAATAAGATGAAATCAAGGCAGAAATAAATAAATAAAATGTGCACGTGTGCAAATTAAACATCTGAAGATAAATGAATGGTGTTCATCACATGCACAAAAATAAAAACACCTTCGTGTGATAGAAACTGTGTGAGATGCAAAACGTACAGTGCCCAAAAATCACGAATGAACCAGGTGACTGACGTTCATCAGCAGAACCATTTTTACATTAACCTTGAAGTTTGTTAAAAATGTTTCTTATAGTCTTTCCATCCATCCATTTCCTACACCCGCTTTATTCCTAATTAGGGTCACAGGGATCTCCTGGAGCCTATGCCAGCACACGTTGGACGAAAGGCAGGGGTCGCCAGTCCATCTGTATCTTATACAGTAGTCTAAAATAGTAAATGCCAAAACTTGCAGTATTTTCTGCTGCTAATCTTTTGAAATTGTTGTAAAAGATTGTTACTTCATTTATTCATTAGTTTTAGTTCACTGTAGTAATCTTGTATACTTTACAACATTTACAACATTTTGACTAGTGTCAGGGAGATTTAAAAAGTATTTTTTAATTTTGTCTATACCCAGTAAACATAAATATGTAAAGTAATGGCAAATACATGTTGCTAAAGTAGCCGGTTAATATAGGAGATGTTTTTGTAACGGAGTGTAACACTGTGGTATAACTGGGTATCTGGGTCACAGTGTTTTATGCCAGTACAAAAACCTGCTGCTGAAACGGAAACCCTGTGAATAGCAGAATCTGTGGTGCTTTAAAGCATAAAATATATTCACGCTGGATGCTTACCAAAAAAAAAATCATCACTTTGACACAGAAGCCTTAATTTTGGCATATTTGCGTTTTGCAAATTAAAGTTATATTACTGTCCACGACAGCCACACTGACAAAAAACTTCAGAAACGTTTACAACCACATCATCCTTGAGCTGTAAATATTCCCTCAGCAGGGACCTGCACCCCAGAGACATTTATAAAATATTTTACTTCTCAGTTTTATTTCTCCTTTTCTCAAACTCCATTAATAGTTTTCTTCTAAACTTTCAGCTTTTTTCCTTTTCATTATATCTGGCTGGTAATTAAGGCTGAATAAAAGCCTGCTGTAAATATTCCATCAGCAGAAAATAGAACCCCAAATATGTCATCTGGCATGTTTATTTATTAATGAATTTATTTATTATTTATTTATCTATCTGTTAATGAATTGTTTTTGTTCATTTATTTTATTTTATTTTGTTTGTTTGTTTGTTTGTTTTATTACTACAAAAATATTTTTTACCAACCATTAGTAGTAGTAGCAGTAATAATTAAATATGTTTGAATGCTGTTTGCTTGCTTAAATGTTTGCTTTTCGATAATACTGCTAGAATGCTTTAGAACAACTCTGTTAATCTACACATTAATATAAACCTGTAAATATTTTGTCTTTGTAACTGATTATGGTAGAAAAGGTACAAAGTGTTGTTGAGGTAAAAAAAACAAATAAATAAATAAATGAAATAAAATAAAACCCTGACTTTGTAACACAGAGACTGCCAATATACTATTTTCACGATCTAATATATAATAAATAAATAAAAAATTTAAAAAAATACATGGTCCAGGTTGGTGGAATTTGCAATCATACATTTTTCAATTTCATTTACAAGTTGTGCATTTTAATTCTTTTGAAATTCTTACAAGTAGCTCAGTATCTTGTAACTTCAATAAATTGGCTATTTTATGTGGTGCAAAAAAAGAAAAAAACTTTACTCACCTGAATCCTGTACATGCAGGAGTTAAAGTCTTAGGTGTGGTTTTTGTCCTGAAGTATACCGTTGTGATAACTACTACGGCCACGGTGATTTGCAGTACTACAAAAACCTACAATCACAAGCAGTTTAACCTCGAGGTGACCACAGAGGCTAATCCCCTATATAACTAACTATGCATTATTTAGAATTTTTTATAATCACAATTATTATTACTATATCACAATAGAAACTGTGCAGAATATATACAAAAAAACAAAAAATTTAAGCTGAAAATTATTTAATGTAATATAAAAATCTTAGCCTGCTCTGACTAAGTTAATGTTAGTTAAGGGTTAATGTTTTTGAGTCATTGTGCAATATAGCAGTGGGCAGAGATAACCATTACAGAATCCTTGTTAGGAGAGTGTTTTATATAAACCTCATGCAGTACAACTCCCATCATGACACTGCAATAATAATAATAATAATAATAATAATAATAATAATAATAATAATAATAATAATAATAATAAGAATAATAAGCAGGTGCACACCAAAATCCATATACATAGATTAAAACAGTAAACATTTCATTTGATTACATGTACAAAACACTTGCCTTGAGCCTTTCAGAAATTAAAAAGAAAAAAAGAAAAAAAAACCTTTCAGATATATTAAAACAATCTATAATCTAAAATCTATGAAAAAAATGTAAAAAGAAAAGAACTGCTTTCGAAACTGAACACACACATAGATTTAGGTTAAAGTTAATGTCACAGAATGATGTTTTTGTATGAGTGTTTATCACTGTGTACTGGGGCAGCACAGTGTCTTAAGCTATGACAAAAACCTGTTGATAGTAAATGTCTGTGGACTGATATATGGGTAAACAACGTATGTTTTGAGAAGTACACTAACATTTGTTTTATTAAGCAGTTACTGAAGGTTGATGAATTCATTCATATCTTCCTGTAGTCAAAAAAACTACCCTGAAATTTTAATGGGGATACTGGAGCACTGGTACATGACTGCCACCAACAAAAACTAAATTATTTTTCAAGTATTACACTATATATCTTTTCAACTATATTTAAGTTTTGGGATGTCTGCCTTTACACGCATATGAATTTTAATGACATCCCATTCTTAATCTGTAGGGTTTAATATGGAGTTGTCCCGCCCTTTGCAGATATAACAGCTTCTACTGTTCTAGAAAGGCTTTCCACAAGGTTTAGGAGTGTATTTAAGGGAATTTTTGACCATTCCTCTAGAAGAGCCTTTGTGATGTCATGCAGGGATGTTGGATGAGAAGCTTTTTGTGTGAACAGTTTCATCATCATCATCATCATCATCATCAGTTTAATATCAAAGAAAAATTAAATGCATTTGCTCTAAAATGTCCCAAAAACAGGAAACAAAAATTATAAATACACTTGCAAGGTAAACAAATCTCTGGAAGTAAAACCTTTATATAAACTTCTCATCAATGTCTCATTTCACAATGTGGGAATTTACTGAATTCTTTCGAAATTAGAGTAGCTCAGTAGCTCAGTATCTTGTAACTTCAATAAATTGGCTATGTTCCAGTGTTAAATATTGTTAAGTATTTTATGTGGTGCAAAAAAAAACCCAAAAAACTTTACTCGCCTGAATCCCGTACATGCAGAAGTTAAAGTCTTAGGTGTGGTTTTTGTCCTGAAGTATACCGTTGTGATAACTACGGCCACGGTGATTTGCAGTACTACAAAAACCTACAGTTACAAGCAGTTTAACCTCGAGGTGATCACAGAGGCTATTCCCCAAATCCCCTAATCCCCTAGCTGGCCCCAAATCCCCAATATGACTCACTATGCATTATTTAGAAGCATTTACATACATATATATATATATATATATATATATATATATATATATATATATATATATATATATATATATATATATATATATACATATATATACATATAATACATATATATATATATATGTTCTATTTATTCTATTTATTCTAAATAATGCGTATATATGATCATGATGCGCACTAATAAAGGGAGCAGAAAAATCGCATTTCACAACAGATCATAGGATTTTCTTTTTGTGAGTAAGGTGTAATGTCAATGTGGATAAACAAGGTAAAGTTCATTTCATCAGTTCATCAGTCATATAAACACATGAATGAACGTGAATTGTTTCAGTGTGTTTTGAAATTTCACAAAAACTTCACAAATCAAATAAATACCAGTCTAAAAGTTTTTACACATCACAGTAGAGACAGTAACAGATATTTTAATAATTCAAGAATATATCAGGCCACGGTTTATGCAACTGACATTAAAAGAAGTAATTAAAAGCCACAGTTAATGTTGTTATGTTTTTGTAGGAGGATGTAACAGTGTGTACCTGGGGTGGCAGCACAGTGTTTTAAGCTAGTACAAAAACCTGCTGCTGAGACTGAACTTCTGTAGACTAATAAAAAAGAAGGATGCCTCAATCCTCAATGCCTCTAGATAATGTACATGCAGACACAGCACAGAACATGCACAGATAGACAGTAGATTCTATTATAGTCTTTTCTTCAGATGAATCCATATTTAATTTGCGTGGATCTGATGGTAGAGTGTGTGTGTGTGTATGTGTGTGTGTCTGTGGAGAAGAAGAATTCCAACCAAACTCGTGGTGGAAATGTCAATGATGGCATTAATGAACTCAAATGTCAAGTCTGAGCTTGAGTTCATTGATGAAAACAGAAGAGTGCATATGCATAGTTGAGGAAACCATTTGACTACCTAGCCTTAATGTATATGGGAAACTTACAAACTAACAAAGTAAATACCTAATAAATAAAAAAATAAATGTATATTTAAAAAATGTACATATTAGTTCACATGAAATAATTTTCTGTTTTCTTGTTTTTTGTTATATAAATAACAATAATAATAATAATAATAAAAATAATAATAATAATAATAATAATAATAATAATAATTATTATTATTATTATTATTATTATTATTATTATTATTATTATTATTATTATTATTATTATTAAAGAAAGGGAACTTCTGGCCTTGAAGTAGTTTGTTCGGTTAACATCTGAAAATTGTTTTTGTACTGGAGTGCATCACTGTGTCTGGCTGGGGGGTGGGGCACAGTGTTTTATGCCATTACAAAAACCTATAGATATGTGGAAAACTAATGAATTTCTTATTATTAGTATCTGAAATACTTATTATATTTTTAAAGGAAAAGAGCATTACAACAGTCTTGAAGAAGAATGGCAACATTTATTATAGTAAACGTTTACATCTTTTACAATCGGTAAATGGCACCAAAAATAGTTTTGTTTTAATATTGTTTTGTTTCATAAAATAAATATTACTGGATATTATTATAAACTGTAAAATATTGTTTGTACACATCACAATAGAAACTGTGCAGAATAAATACAAAAGGCAATACATTTATGCTGGGAATTATTTAATGTAATATGAAAATCTTACTCTGTTCTGAGAACTTTAGCAGAGTTTTTGTTTTGGGTTAATGTTTTTGAATCATTGTGCAATATACTTCTGAACTTCTGTAGACTAATAAAAAAGAAGGATGCCTCAATCCTCAATGCAGAGATAACATCTAGATAATAAGGCAGACACAGCACAGAATATGCACAGAAAGACAGTAGATTCTGTCTTTTCTTCAGATAAATCCATATTTAATTTGCATGGATCTGATGGTAGAGTGTGTGTGTGTGTGTGTGTGTGTTTGTGTGTGTGTGTGTGGAGAAGAATTCCAACCAAACTGCCCCGTGGTGGAAATGTCAATGATGCCATCAATGAAGTCAAATGTCAAGTCTGAGCTTGAGTTCACTGATGAAAACAGAAGAGTGCAGATGCATAGTTGAGGAAACCATTTGACTACCTAGCCTTAATGTATATGGGAAACTTACTAACTTACAAATTAAATACCTAATAAATAAAAAAAATAAATGTATATTCAAAAAATGTACAAATTAGTTCACATGAAATCATTTTCTGTTTTTTGTTTATTATTATTATTATTATTATTATTATTATTATTATTATTATTATTATTATTATTATTATTATTATTAAAGAAAGGGAACTTCTGGCCTTGAAGTAGTTTGTTTGGTTAACATCTGAAAACTGTTTTTGTACTGGAGTGCATCACTGTGGTGGGTACGGGGTGGGGCACAGTGTTTTATGCCATTACAAAAACCTATAGATATGTGGAAAACTAATGAATTTCTTATTATTAGTATCTGAAATACTTGTTATATTTTTAAAGGAAAAGAGCATTACAACAGTCTTGAAGAAGAATGGCAACATTTATTATAGTAAACGTTTACATCTTTTACAATCGGTAAATGGCACCAAAAATAGTTTTGCTTTAATATTGTCTTGTTTCATAAAATAAATATTACTGGATATTATTGTGAACTGTAAAACTGTACACATCGCAATAGAAACTGTGCAGAATAAATACAAAAGGCAATACATTTAAGCTGAGAATTATTTAATGTAATATGAAAATCTTAGTCTGTTCTGAGAACTTTAGCTTTTTAGTTTTTGTTTTGGGTTAATGTTTTTGAATCATTGTGCAATATAGCAGTGGGCAGAGATAACCATTACAGAATCCTTGTTAGGAGAGTGTTTTATATAAACCTCATGCAGTACAACTCCCATCATGACACTGCAATAATAATAATAAGAAGAAGAAGAAGAAGAAGAAGAAGAAGAAGAAGCAGGTGCTCACCAAAATCCATATACAGAGATTAAAACAGTAAACATTTCATTTGATTAAATGTACAAAAAATTGTTCTAATTTGTCTTGAGGCTTTCAGAAATAAATAAAATAAAATAAAATAAAAAAAACAATGCAATCTTTAAAAAATGTAAAAAAAAATAAAATGTTTGGAGAAAAGAACTGCTTTCGAAACTGAACACACACACATAGATTTAGGTTAAAGTTAATGTCACAGTTTTTGTATGAGTGTTTATCACTGTGTATGGGGGCAGCACAGTGTCTTAAGCTATGACAAAAACCTGTTGCTGATAGTAAATGTCTGTGGACTGATATATGGGTAAACAACATATGTTTTGAGAAGTACACTAACATTTGTTTTATTAAGCAGTTACAGAAGGTTGATGAATTCATTCATATCTTCCTGTAGTCAAAAAAACTACCCTGAAATTTTAATGGGGATACTGGAGCACTGGTACATGACTGCCACCAACAAAAACTAAATTATTTTTCAAGTATTACACTATATATCTTTTCAACTATATTTAAGTTTTGGGATGTCTGCCTTTACACGCATATGAATTTTAATGACATCCCATTCTTAATCTGTAGGGTTTAATATGGAGTTGTCCCGCCCTTTGCAGATATAACAGCTTCAACTGTTCTGGGAAGGTTTAGGAGTGTGTTTAAGGGAATTTTTGACAATTCCTCTAGAAGAGCCTTTGTGATGTCATGCAGTGATGTTGGATGAGAAGGCCTGTCTCACAGTCTCTGCTCTAATTCATTTCAGAGGTGTTCTGTCAGGTTAAGGTCAGGACCTTAGTCATGTTGGAACAGGAAGGGGTCATCCCCAAACTGTTCCCACAAAGTTGGGAGCAAGAAATTGTTTCCAGTGGCGGCGTGCTTTACACGCCGTAAATTCCAGTGGCGGCGTGCTTTACACCGGACGGAGGAAGACCAGTGACGAAGTCCATGGAAATGTAAGACCACAGTTGCCCAGAAACAAGGAGAGGATGGAGAAAAGTGTCTGGATCTATGGCACATATAGTGTGGAGGCAGAGAGAAGACCAAACCCAGATTGTGGTAATCGGTGGAAACAGAGCTGAGGATGGGAAGGGGTTTGTCAATGGCAGGAGCAGAAACCGGAGAGGTAGAACT
This sequence comes from Hemibagrus wyckioides, assembly GCF_019097595.1. Lineage (NCBI taxonomy): Eukaryota > Metazoa > Chordata > Actinopteri > Siluriformes > Bagridae > Hemibagrus > Hemibagrus wyckioides. The sequence goes on from NC_080711.1 coordinate 22,018,787, forward strand.
GAGGCAGTGGGGGTAGCAATGAATGCACCAGTCCAGGACTGCCTGCTGGTAGAGTCAATGTGGGTATTGTGCTTCTGGACCCAAAGGAAACTGATGCCCAGTTGATGAGCCAGATCCTCATCCAGAAACTCTGAGTCCACCCTGGAATCCAAAAAGACAGCTAACTCATGGCTCTGGTCACTGACAATGATACAGGCCCTTGACAGTGATTTGGAGGGAACTGGAAATTGTTGGCTTATCACTGGCTCTTCCTTCAATGGAGAGCCCTGCCTTTTGCTGAGTAGGATAAAGCGATGTGTCCAGCCTCCTGTAACATCCTGTCTGGCTATGCTCCCATCAGATCTCCATCTGCATATGGATCCAAGACCCTCTGCCTCAGGCACTTCATTACAGAATTCTTCACCTGAAATGGATCCAGCAGAGAACAAACACCTTTAGGCCGTTCAAGGAGCGATTATTCCCGCATATCAAAAGCAACTGGCGGCTATAACAACATCAGCAGACCTAACCGCCCCCCACAGCCGCTGCTCCAGCCCTACACAGTGAGTTAGTGCGTATGGCTTTTCCTGAAAAGCTTGATGGCTCTGCAGATCACTGTTGGGGTTTTTTGAGGCAGTGTGACAACTTCTTTCCTCACTAACCGGGTGTATACCATGAGGAGAATACAAAATGCACATTTCACAAATGCACAAATTCAACGTTTTGAACGTATTCAACGTTCAACATTTTTAACCCCGGATCCAAGCTGGCCGAGTGAGATCCTGAGGGAGAACAAAGGACGCAACCCGAAGCGGTGGCCCCGGGCGAAACAAGCCGGCATAAGGAACAGGCCGAGAGCCCATGCACACTGCATACCTCTGTCTAGCATCCTGCTCACCAACATCCAGTCGCTGGAGAACAAGCTCAATGACCTCAGGCCCAGAGTAAAGTTCCAGAGAGACATTCGGGACTGTACCGGACCACGCCATCCAGCCGGCCGAGTTCTTCTCGGTTCACCATGGATGGACAGAAGACTGGAATCGGAAGTCACGGGGAGGCGGCGTGTGTTTAATGGTGAACAGTAGCTGGTGCAACAGCGCGAGCATTGTTCCTCTCACACGCTTCTGCACACCCAACCTGGAACTATTGACCATCCAATGTCGTCCTTTTTATCTTCCTCGGGACTTTACATTGGTCATAATCAGCGCTGTTTATATTCCACCTCAGGCTGACATGGACACTGCTTTATGCAAGCTGCATGAAGCTCTCACTCAGCACCAGACACAACACCGGGACGCTGTGCTTATTGTGGCGGGCAACTTTAACAGTGCCAACCACAAACGCACAGCGCCGAACTTTTATCAGCACATCACCTGACCCACCAAGGGTAAAAGGACATTGGACCACTGCACAGTTAAAGACGGCTACAAGGCACAATCTCGCCCACCATTTGGGAAGTCCGACCACGCCGCCATCTTCCTCATGCCAAAAGTCCCGGCTCAGAGGGAGGTTGCCTGCTCTGGATGACGCAGACTGGGACATGTTCCGGTGCAGCTCTGATGACATCTATGTGTTTATGGAAGTGATTGTGGGATTCATCGGGAAACTAGCAGATGACACTGTGCAGAAAACCACCATCAGAACGTTTCCCAATCAGAAGCCATGGGTGGATAAGACCATCTGCAACGCTCTGAGATCTCGCACCGCTGCCTACAACGTGGGACTTGCGTCGGGTGACATGGACTCGTACAAGGCTGCATCATACAACATGTGGAAAGTGGTGAAGGAGGTGAAGCAGCGCTATGGGAGGAAACTAACTAAGCTCCAACAGAGTGACTCTAGGAGCCTGTGGCAGGGATTAAGGACAATAACGGACTATAAAGCACCAACATCCGGTATGATGAATGCGGAAGTGTCTCTGGCAGACGAGCTGAACACCTTCTACGCTCGCTTCAAGGCTGCAGCTAACGCTGTTAATGCTAAAGCTAATGCTATGGCTGATGCTAATAGCTGCAGACAGGAAGAGAATGCCAACACCGGAAGTGTGTTCATCATCTCCAAGCATGACATGAAGAGAGCCTTCAGGAGAGTGAACACCAGGAAAGCAGCAGGACCAGACAGAATCTCAGGTCGTGTCCTCAGAGACTGCGCTGACCAGCTAGCACCAGTGTTCACAGACATATTCAACCTCTCCTTAACTCAGTCAGCAATCCCCGCATGCTTCAAAGAGTCCATCATTGTTCCTGTCCCGAAGAAACCCCATCCTGCTTCCCTCACTGACTATCGCCCTGTAGCCCTGATCTCAGTAGTGATGAAGTGCTTTGAGTGGCTGGTCAGAGACTTCATCACCACTTGAATACCAGACAAAGTGGATCCATTACAGTTCGCCTAACGCCCGAACCGCTCAACCGACGATGCCGTCTCCCACCTCCTTCACACATCACTCACTCACCTGGACACTAGAAAGGGGAATTATGTTAGAATGCTGTTTGTCGACTACAGTTCAGCATTTAACACTATAATCCCCTCCACACTCACCACCACGCTGGAGCACCTGGGACTGGGAGCCCATCTCTTTGTCAGTGGATCTCCAATTTCCTAACTGGCAGACCACAGGCAGTAAGGATGGGCAGACATGTCTCATCCTCACTCACCCTCAGCACTGGAGCCCCCCAGGGTTGTGTTCTGAGCCCCCTGCTGTACTCTTTGTACACGTATGACTGCATGGCCACTACCAACTCCACCAACATCATCAAGTTTGTGGTCGGATTGATCTCTGACAACAATGAGACGGCCTACCTGGAGGAGATAAGGACTCTGAAGAACTGGTGCCAGAGGAAGAACCTCCACCTTAACGTCAGCAAGACTAAGGAGCTGATAGTGGACTTCAGCAGAAAGCAGGAGAGGAACTACCAGATCCCTGTGATCAACGAGAGCCCAGTGGAGAGAGTGGACAGCTTCAGATACCTCGGTGTTCACATCACACAGGACCTGTCATGGTCCTGTCACATCAGCAACGTGGTGAAGAAGGCCCGGCAGTGTCTCTTCCACCTCAGACACTTGAGAGACTTTAGACTGCCCGCTAAGGTGCTTAGTAACTTTTACTCCTGCACCATAGAGGGCATCCTGACGGGAAACATCACAACCTGGGTCGGGAACAGCACCATGCAGGACAGATGAGCTCTTCAGAGGGTGGTGCGATCAGCTGAGCGCATCATCTGTACCAAGCTCCCTGACCTGCACTTAATCTACAACAAGCGGTGCTGGACCAAGGCCAGGAAGATCGTGAAGGACCTCAGTCACCCCAACAATGGACTTTTCTTCATGTTGAGGTCAGGGAAGCGCTTCTGCTCACTGAAGGCCAACACAGAGAGACTGAGGAGAAGCTTCTTCCTGCAGGCTATATAGTCTCTCAACCAGAACTCCACATAGGACTCAACTGATTGGACTTGATATGCTTCCTACACACGTGTTGGAAAACACCAAACTGTACAGTACACTTGCACATTTGCGCATTACAGGACTGTGACACACAATACATCAAACATAAACATATATGGCACATTCTGGTCCCGTTTATACACAAAGAGGACTTGTGCACATCTGTGCTTTAAGATGGACAATACCACTGCTTCTCATCATCTCATCACCTTATTTCACTACATGACCACCTTGTACTGCTGCTGTCTGCACACTGCACATTATTGCACACTATTCACTTTATATAGTTCTGTATAATACAGTTGTTTACATTTTACATATCTTAAATTTCTTATATATTTTCTATATTTTCTATACATATTCTGTATACACATATACCCTACCTTACTTTATTTATATTTATATTTATATTTATATTTATATTTATATTTATATTTATATTTATATTTATATTTATATTTATATTTACCTACTGAGAATTGTAGTTTTTTATATTTTATAATTCTGGTTTTTTTATATTTTATATTTTACATTTTCTCCTTGTCTTTTCTGTCCTTATTCCTTTTCCTTTTCAAGGGTCAAAGCAAATAGTCGTGTAAGCATTTCACTGCATATCATACTGTGTATGTTTATGTATGTGACAAATAAAATTATTTTTTTTTCACACAAAAAAACTTTACTCGCCTGAATCCCGTACATGCAGAAGTTAAAGACTTAGGTGTGGTTTTTGTCCTGAAGTATACCGTTGTGATAACTACGGCCACGGTGATTTGCAGTACTACAAAAACCTAAAGTCAGAAGCAGTTTAACCTCGAGGTGATCACAGAGGCTATTCCCCAAATCCCCTAATCCCCTAGCTGGCCCACTCACTACGCATTATTTAGAAGCATTTTATATATATATATATATATATCTGATCATGACGAGCACTATTAAAGGGAGCAGAAAAATCGCATTTCACAACAGATCATAGGATTTTCTTTTTGTGAGTAATGTATAATGTCAATGTGGAAAAACAAGGTAAAGTTCATTTCATCAGTTCATCAGTCATATAAACACATGAACGAACGCGAATAAGATGAGATCACAAGAAAATTGAAAATAAAATGTGCACATGTGCACTTATGAAACTTATGCAACTTATGAAAATAAATGAATGGTGTTCATAAACTTCATAAAAACACGCGACAGAAACTGTGTGAGACGCCAAAACGTGAAGTGCCCAGAAATCAGGAATGAACCTGGTGATTATTTACACGTGAAGTTTCTGTAAGAGAAACGCAGTAGAGTTACCGGTGAATTGTTTCAGTGTGTTTTGAAATTTCACAAAAACTTCACAAATCAGATAAATATCAGTCTTTAGTTTTTCACATTAGAGACAGTAACAGATATTTTAATAATTCAAGAATATATCAGGCCACGGTTTATGCAACTGACATTAAAAGAAGTAATTAAAAGCCACAGTTAATGTTGTTATGTTTTTGTAGGAGGATGTAACAGTGTGTACCTGGGGTGGCAGCACAGTGTTTTAAGCTATTACAAAAACCTGCTGCTGAGACTGAACTTCTGTAGACTAATAAAAAAGAAGGATGCCTCAATCCTCAATGCCTCTAGATAATGTACATGCAGACACAGCACAGAACATGCACAGATAGACAGTAGATTCTGTCTTTTCTTCAGATAAATCCATATTTAATTTGCATGGATCTGATGGTAGAGTGTGTGTGTGTGTGTGTGTGTGTGTTTGTGTGTGTGTGTGTGGAGAAGAATTCCAACCAAACTGCCCCGTGGTGGAAATGTCAATGATGCCATCAATGAAGTCAAATGTCAAGTCTGAGCTTGAGTTCATTGATGAAAACAGAAGAGTGCAGATGCATAGTTGAGGAAACCATTTGACTACCTAGCCTTAATGTATATGGGAAACTTACTAACTTACAAATTAAATCCCTAATAAATAAAAAAATAAATGTATATTTAAAAAATGTACAAATTAGTTCACATGAAATCATTTTCTGTTTTTGTGATGTCATGCAGGGATGTTGGAAGAGAAGCTTTTTGTGTGAACAGTTTCATCATCATCATCATCATCATCATCATCAGTTTAATATCAAAGAAAAATTAAATGCATTTGCTCTAAAATGTCCCAAAAACAGGAAACAAAAATTATAAATACACTTGCAAGGTAAACAAATCTCTGGAAGTAAAACCTTTATATAAACTTCTCATCAATGTCTCATTTCACAATGTGGGAATTTACTGAATTCTTTCGAAATTAGAGTAGCTCAGTAGCTCAGTATCTTGTAACTTCAATAAATTGGCAATGTTCCAGTGTTAAATATTGTTAAGTATTTTATGTGGTGCAAAAAAAAGACCCAAAAAACCTTTACTCGCCTGAATCCCGTACATGCAGAAGTTAAAGTCTTAGGTGTGGTTTTTGTCCTGAAGTATACCGTTGTGATAACTACGGCCACGGTGATTTGCAGTACTACAGAAACCTACAGTTACAAGCAGTTTAACCTCGAGGTGATCACAGAGGCTATTCCCCAAATCCCCTAATCCCCTAGCTGGCCCCAAATCCCCAATATGACTCACTATGCATTATTTAGAAGCATTTACATATATATATATATATATATATATATATATATATATATATATATATATATATATATATATATATATATATATATATATATATATATACATATATATGTAAATGCTTCTAAATAATGCGTATATCTGATCATGATGCGCACTAATAAAGGGAGCAGAAAAATCGCATTTCACAACAGATCATAGGATTTTCTTTTTGTGAGTATTGTGTAATGTCAATGTGGAAAAACAAGGTAAAGTTCATTTCATCAGTTCATCAGTCATATAAACACATGAATGAACGTGAATAAGATGAGATCCCAAGAAAATTGAAAATAAAATGTGCACATTTGCAAACTGAACATATGAAAATAAATGAATGGTGTTCATAAACTTCATAAAAACACGTGACAGAAACTGTGTGAGACGCCAAAACGTGAAGTGCCCAGAAATCAGGAATGAACCTGGTGATTATTTACACGTGAAGTTTCTGTAAGAGAAACGCAGTAGAGTTACCGGTGAATTGTTTCAGTGTGTTTTGAAATTTCACAAAAACTTCACAAATCAAATAAATATCAGTCTAAAAGTTTTTACACATCACAGTAGAGACAGTAACAGATATTTTAATAATTCAAGAATATATCAGGCCACGGTTTATGCGACTGACATTAAAAGAAGTAATTAAAAGCCACAGTTAATGTTGTTATGTTTTTGTAGGAGGATGTAACAGTGTGTACCCGGGTGGCAGCACAGTGTTTTAAGCTATTACAAAAACCTGCTGCTGAGACTGAACTTCTGTAGACTAATAAAAAAGAAGGATGCCTCAATCCTCAATGCAGAGATAACATCTAGATAATAAGGCAGACACAGCACAGAACATGCACAGAAAGACAGTAGATTCTGTCTTTTCTTCAGATAAATCCATATTTAATTTGCATGGATCTGATGGTAGAGTGTGTGTGTGTGTGTGTGTGTGTGTGTGTGGAGAAGAATTCCAACCAAACTGCCCTGTGGTGGAAATGTCAATGATGCCATCAATGAAGTCAAATGTCAAGTCTGAGCTTGAGTTCATTGATGAAAACAGAAGAGTGCAGATGCATAGTTGAGGAAACCATTTGACTACCTAGCCTTAATGTATATGGGAAACTTACTAACTTACAAATTAAATACCTTATAAATAAAAAAGTAAATATATACTTAAAAAACATACAAATTAGTTCACATGAAATCATTTTCTGTTTTTTATTTATTATTATTATTATTATTATTATTATTATTATTATTATTATTATTATTATTATTATTATTATTATTAAAGGAAGGGAACTTCTGGCCTTGAAGCAGTTTGTTCGGTTAACATCTGAAAATTGTTTTTGTACTGGAGTGCATCACTGTGGTGGGTAGTGGGTGGAGCACAGTGTTTTATGCCATTACAAAAACCTATAGATCTGTGGAAAACTACTTGCTATATTTTTAAAAGAAAAGAAGACATTTACAACTTTTATAATCGGTAAATAGCACCAAAAACAGTTATTTTGCTTTAATATTGTCTTTAATTCATAAAATAACTATTACTGGATATTATTATGAACTGTAAAATATTGTTTGTACACATCACAATAGAAACTGTGCAGAATAAATACAAAAGGCAATAAATTTAAACTGAGAATTATTTAATGTAATATGAAAATCTTAGTCTGTTCTGAGAACTTTAGCTTTTTAGTTTTTGTTTGGGGTTAATGTTTTTGAATCATTGTGCAATATAGCAGTGGGCAGAGATAACCATTACAGAATCCTTGTTAGGAGAGTGTTTTATATAAACCTCATGCAGTACAACTCCCATCATGACACTGCAATAATAATAATAATAATAATAATAATAATAATAATAATAATAATAATAATAATAACACACATATATTTAGGTTAAAGTTAATGTCACAGTTTTTGTATGAGTGTTTATCACTGTGTATAGGAGCAGCACAGTGTTTTAAGCAGATTTTCTTTTTGTGAGTATTGTGTAATGTCAATGTGGAAAAACAAGGTAAAGTTCATTTCATTAGTTCATCAGTCATATAAACACATGAATGAACGTGAATAAGATGAGATCCCAAGAAAATTGAAAATAAAATGTGCACATGTGCAAATTAAACATATGAAAATAAATGAATGGTGTTCATAAACTTCATAAAAACACGCGACAGAAACTGTGTGAGACGCCAAAATGTGAAGTGCCCAGAAATCAGGAATGAACCTGGTGATTATTTACACGTGAAGTTTCTGTAAGAGAAACGCAGTAGAGTTCAGTGTGTTTTGAAATTTCACAAAAACTTCACAAATCAAATAAATACCTTAATAACTCCCATCATGACACTGCAATAATAATAATAATAATAGTAATAATAATAATAAGCAGTTGCTCACCAAAAGTAAAGTAAAAATCTCATTTGATTAAGTGTACAAAAAATTTGTCTTGAGCCTTTCAGGAATTAAAAAAAAAAAAAAAATTCAGTCCCAAGAGTGCAGCAATAAAATCCACCTGTAGGAATCTAGCACAATATCAGTCACAAAGGTGTAGCACAGAAACAGCATGAAATGTCCTTGCACAAAGTGCAAAGTCCAGGGCTAACAAATCCAAAGGGGTGAAACAACACAACAAAGAGAAATCAGAGGCATAAACAAGAAACAGGCAGGGTCAAAACATGTGGCAACCTATCACGGTGCAGTGCAGTCTCTGTACTCACGCTGTGCAGTTTGCTGGAGTCGGATACAGTCCAGTTTATTATCCAGGGAGCTGACATTTGACAGAAGTATGGAGGGGAGTGCCGGCCGGCTAGGGTTTGTTTTTAGCCTAGGACAGACACCCGCCCTATTTCCGAGCTTCCGCTTTCTCGTGCACCGCTTCCGTCGACTCTTCTCCCGGCCACCGGCATCAGGCGACGCCGAGGGCTTGGGGCCTGGTCTCTGTAGCAAGCCAAAATCATGAAGCTTTTCCTGTAGGTCAACGTGCATGTTGTCTGGTGCGCAATTCCCATAATCTAGTAGTGTCTGGCAGTCGTACACTGAGCTCCTGAGAGCAAATGTTTGTAGAAGTTGTCTGCATGCCTAGCATTTTGATTTTATACACCTGTGGCCATTGAAGTGATTGTAACACCCGAATTCCAATGATTTGCAGAGGTGCCCCAAAACTTTTGGCAATATAGTGTATGGTAGTTTTAGAAATACTTAGAAAATATAACGTTTGAAATATTGTATTCTACTATTGTATTAGAAATACTGAGTAATATGTTATAAGGAAAAGAACAACAAGGAAAACATAATAAAAAATAAGGAAAGCATATTGTTGAAGAAAGAGTTTTTGAGCTTTAATGATATTTAAAATAACTTTTATATATAAATTCCAAAATTGGTTTTGTTTTGTTGTGACACTCTTGTGCCTTTTATACTCTATAATGTTATACACTGGAATAAAGAATTATTGAATGTTATTATGAACTGTAGAATGTACTTCTTCTGTAATTTTCTTTTAGCAACACCATTAATGATAACTTATTAGATTAGATTAGATTAGATTAGATTAGATTAGATTAGATTAGATTAGATTAGATTAGATAAAATTAAACTTTATTGTCATCGCACATGGGTACAAGGCAACAAAATGCAGTTATTATATTTTTTTTTGATGGATTCCTTTAAATCTTTTTTCACAATTATTGTGTGAAATTTCCTATAAAAATACTTTATCTTCAATTATTCTGTTAATGAAATAAGAGCAGTTAAGACTTTTTCTTTTAGCAGAATTTGTCCTGGTTCTCCTTCTCTTGATATCCCTGTTTTCTATTCACAGATTCTTCAGCTTGAAACACTTTTTTAGATAAATGTGTGCTTTCCATAAGCTTTTTGTGTAGGAACAGTTTCATCATCATCATCAGTTTCATATCAAAGAAAAATTAATGCATTTGCTCTAAAATGTCCCCAAAACAGGGAACAAAAATTATAAATACACTTGCAAGGTAAACAAATTTCTGGAAGTAAAACCTTTATACAAACTTCTCATCAATGTCTCATTTCACAGTGTGGGAATTTACTGAACCAGCAGGATGATTTTTATATTAACCCTTACATTTGGTCAGTATTTATCTTACAGTCTAACAATAAATTCAAATGCCTGCAGCATTTTCTGCTGCTAATCTTTGAAATTGTTGTAATCAGGTCCTTGGGAAACCGTTTACTTCTGCATGCCTCATATAGTCTTTAACATCACTTCTTTTTAAACATTTAAATCATACATTAGTTTTTAAAATGATTTATACAGTAAATGAATATTGTAGTAACATTTATACAACATTTACAACATTTCTACTGGTTTCAAGGAGACTAAAAAGAATTATATTTTGTCCTCAAATTTCTACCTAATAAACATACACATGTAATTTTTATTAATGTCAGATACATGTTGCTAAAATGGTCAGTTAATATACAGGAGTTGTTTCTGTAGCAGAGTATATCACTGTGGTGGTGGGGTGAGACACAGTGCTTTATGCCTTTACAAAAACATGCTGCTAAAATTGATGCCCTGTGAATATCAAAAATAATGTTTGAATTTTTTGAGAGAATCTGTAATATTTTAAAACATTCATTTTTCCATTTTACGTTTTGCCAAGAACTTTATTTAATTTTTCCAACATATGCTACCTATAGCCCAGTTCTAAGGAGGAAACTAAAATAGTCAGTTACCTTTATATTATTTATGTAATATTAGGGTGATGAAGCCTTTAAGACAATAAAAAACAAACTGAAATGTACCATAAATAATTAAGAAAATATGCCCTGCACTCTTTCTTTATGGATATGATTCTAAATATTGTATCCTTAATAAGTATAATATACTAATTACTATATGGCCAAATGTATACAGAGGCATATTTGTCTCAAGAATATACTGGTATAAAGTGGAGCTTTTTATCATCATTTAAGTAGGAAGGATTGTCACAGGCCACGGGCCATTTAGGACTCAAATGCAAGATGCAACAAGGGGCTTTAATAAGAGTCTTTAATAAGAAGTCAAAGGAAGAACAGTCACTAGAGTGCAGCAATGAATTCCACCTGTAGGAATCCAGCACATTATGAGTCACAGAGGTGTAGCACAGAAATAGCATGAAATGTCCTTACATAGAGTGCAAAGTCCAGGGCTAACAAATCCAAAGGGGAAAAACAGCAAATAACACAACAAACAGAAGGCAGAGGCATAAATAAGAAACAGGCAGGAAATCAAACAGGTTTGGACAGGCTTGAATCTGGTGATGTGGAAGGTCAAATGATTACACAGAGACCTGAGCTTTTCACCAGACACATCAACACCCCTTGACCAGGGCAAGGGTTGAAGGGACCTAGGCCTCCAGTTCTTGTGTGGAGAACAGCGGTGGCTGGTATCCGTAGGTGGCTTGGAAGGGTGAGAGACCTGTAGCGGTAGATGGTAGGGGATTGCAGGCTTATTCGACCCACACCAGGCTGGATGACCAGGACGCTGGTTCCTTGGTGCACAGGATGCAAAGTCCTGTCTCTAGTTCTTGATTCAATCTGACCAGTGGACTGTGGGTGGAAACTGGATGATAGACTGATGGTAACAACCAGGATCTGACAGAATTTCTTACAGAAATTAGAGGTAAACTGGGGGCCTCAGTACAAGATGATGTTGCGTGGAAGGCTATTCAGGAAAAAGGCATGCTGGAGCATGAGCTAGGCGGACTCCTTGGCTGATGGCAGCTTGGGCAGAGCAATAAAGAGTGCCATTTTGGAAAAGCGGTCAAAAATGGAGAGGAGGGCGGCGTGTCTGGCAGACGGAGGAAGACCAGTGACGAAGTCCATGGAAATGTAAGACCACAGTTGCCCAGGAACAAGGAGAGGATGGAGAAAAGTGTCTGGATATATGGCACATATAGTGTGGAGGCAGAGAGAAGACCAAACCCAGATTGTGGTAATCGGTGGGAACGGAGCTGACGATGGAAAGGGGCTTGTCAATGGCAGGAGCAGAAACCGGAGAGGTAGAACTTAGGTGGGGGTAGCAATGAATGCACCGGTCCAGGACTTGCCTGCTGGTAGAGTCAATGTGGGTGTTGTGCTTCTGGACCCAAAATAAACTGATCCCCAGTTGATGAGCCAGATCCTCATCCAGAAACTCTGAGTCCACCCAAAAAGACAGCTAACTCATGGCTCTGGTCACTGACAATGAAACAGTGTTTTGGAGGGAACTGGAAATTGTTGGCTTATCACTGGCTCTTCCTTCAATGGAGAGCCCTGCCTTTTGCTGAGTAGGATAAAGCGATGTGTCCAGCCTCCTGTAACATCCTGTCTGGCTATGCTCCCATCAGATCTCCATCTGCATATTGATCCAAGACCCTCTGCCTCAGGCACTGAATTACAGAATTCTTCACCTGAAATGGATCCAGCAGAGAACAAACACCTTCAGGCCGTTCAAGGAGTGATTATTCCTGCGTATCAAAAGCAACTGGCGGTTATAACATCATCAGCAGACCCAACCGCCCCCTGCCCCCTCCCACCCTACACAGTGAAAAGTGTACTTTTCCTGAAAAGTTTGACGGCTCTGCAGATCACTGTTGGGGTTTTTTGAGGCAGTGTGACAACTTCTTTCCTCACTCACCAGGTGTATACCATGAGGAAAATACAAAATGCACATTTCTCCTGTCTTTTCTGACCGGAAGAGCCTTAAACTGGACCTTGGCAGTCTGGTATAGTGACCCTCAGGTAAAAGATTCCTTTGCTTATTTCTCCGGACTTATCAGGGAAGTCTTTGAATACCCGGTGGGAGGTCGGGATATTTCGGTACAGCTCCTTCAACTACACCAAGGCCCTGAGTCAGCAGCTGACTACACTGTAAAATTCCACACTCTGGCCATGCAAAGTAGATGGAATGATGCTGCTCTCCTGGCGGTTTTCCATGAGGGTCTCCTCCCTGCTCTGCAGGCCAAGATGGTGTGCTGAGACACCGACACCACTAACAATGCCAAGGTGCCCATACATGTGCGGAGCCCCAGTTTCTGGAGGAGTATCTGACCCCCAGGGAGGAGACGCTGGAGCCCATGCAACTGGGTCAAGTATCCCCGGAGGAACAACAACGCCATGTTCACCTCCAGCTATGTTTCTGCTGCAGATGCTCAGGCCATCGGTGTTCCATCTGCCAGGAAAAACACACAGTTTCTAAGGTGGGGGGAAATTTGCGGGACTGCACCATAGATCTGCTACCCAATGCCATGCCACCTAAAAGCAGGATTTACCCTCTATCTTTCCCAGTGAGTAAAGCCATAGAGGATTACATTGAGGAAGCCCTAGCTACTGTATACATCAGACCATCAACCTCCCCTGCACTTGTGGGGTTCTTTTTTGTGAAAAAGAAGGATGATGTTCTCTGGCACTGCATTGATTATCAGGATCTGAATGCACTCACGGTGCGCTTTCTCTATCCGCTAGTCCCTGCAGCCCTGGATCAACTAAGAGAGGCACGAATCTTCTCAAAACTGGACTTACGCAGTGCATATAACCTGATACTTATCAAGGAGAGGGAACATTTCACAAAGGGGAATAGAAATGGATTCAAGTAAGGTTCAAGCAGTGACAGAGTGGCCTGAACCCACCACAATCAAGGAACTACAATGATTCCTGGGATTTGCCTTCTACAGGAGGTTTATTTGGAACTATAGGATCATAGCCATTCCACTAACTTCTCTACTGTGGGGGAAGCCCAAACATCTGCACTGGGCTGATCAGGCCAGAGCCTCTTTTGTGAAGCTAAAAAGGAACTTTTTCCACAGCCCCCGTTCTCAAACACCCCAACCCAAGACTTTCATTTGTTGTGGAGGTTGATGCCTTCAGTTGCGGCATAGGAGCCATTTTGTCCCTGGGAAATTATACCCATGTGCATACTTCTCCCGAAAGCTGACATTTACAATGCTAATTACAATGTAGGTAATCGCGAACTATTGTCCATAAAGGAAGCACTGGAGGAATTGAAGCACTGCCTTGAGAGGGCACCACATCCTTTTCTAGTGATAGCTTGTATCTTCAACAAGCCCGATGTGTGCTACTTTTTAAATGTTTTCAGTTCAACTTATCAGCCGGGATTGAAAAATGGCAAGGCAGATGTTCTCTCTTGCCATCATGACCCCATAAGTTCACCATCACACCCTGAATCCATCTTACCACCATCTGTCATGCTTGCTCCCATCAGATGGGAACTCATGGAAGAAATCCAATGGGCACAGCAAACCGACCCTCCACTTCTAGAATGTCCTCCATCCAAACACTATGTGCCCACCACGCTCCATTCCAGAGTCTTACAATGGGTGCACGCCACTCTTAGCTTGGGCCACACCGGCATCCACCAAGCCATGACCCTGGTCCGGAATAAGTTTTGGTGGCCCTCATTGTCCCATGATGTGGAGGACCACATCAGAGCATCTGCGCTCAGTCCAAGACAAGTCACCAGCTTCCTACGAGGGTCCTGGAACTGCTATCCATACCTCAACGACCCTGGCAGTGGATTTCATCACGGACCTTCCTAACTCTGATGGCTACAACATGATCATGGTGGTGATCCACCAATTTTCCAAAGCCTGCAGACTTATCCCCTTAAAAGGCCTAACCACAGCCATGGAAACCACCACAGCTCTGTTCCATCAGGTTTTCAGTACATATGGTATTCCAGAGATTACTGTGGCAGATCGGGGGAACCCAGTTTACCTCTTGTGTCTGGAGGGTGTTCTGCAGCCACCTCGGCATCAACATGAGTCTCAGCTATAGCTATCACCCTCAGTCCAATGGGCAGACAGAACTCCTGAACCAGGAGATTGGCTTGGTAATTCCAGTCATACTGTAGCTACGAATAGCACCGGTGGAGTGAATCTTCCCATGGGATGAATATGCCTAGAACTCACTCACACACTCATCCACAGGATTAACCCCATTTCAATGTATCGTGGGTTATCAACCACCCCTATTCCCATAGTCTGGTGAACCATCTGACATGCCCACGGTGGATAATTGGATCCATCTGCACCACTGGAACTGTGAACCATCACTACCACTGGACATCGATGGGGCCCCAGCCTACCTAGTGCACACCCTCCTGGACCCCCAGCACCATAGGAATCAATTTCAGTATCTGGTGGATTGGCAGGGTTATGGCCCAGAGGAGCGGTCTTGGGTCAATGCAGCTGACATGTTGGACCCCTCTCTGGTGGAGGAATTTCACCATCTTCATCCCCACAAACCGGCCCCATGCCCCCGGGGTCGCCCACGCCTTAGAACACCAGGAGGGTGCACCAGGGTGGTTCTAACCAGCTCTTGGGTTGCAGTGGTGAGGTCCTGGAGCCGGTGCTCATGTGTGTCAGAGGTCTGCGACAGGAATTGGAGGAGCTTCTGCATGCTGAACATGTCTGCTAGATCCATGACTGGCCATATGGTACTGTCAGAGGCCACAGATTTAGGACCCAAATGCAAGACGCATCAGGTGCTAGGATAAGAGTTTTAAATAATACATTTTAAAGGAAGAATAGTCACAAGAGTGCAGCAATAAAATCTACCCGTAGGAATCCAGCACAATATCAGTCACAAAGATGTAGCACAGAAACAACATGAAATGCATTACATAAAGTCCAGGGCTAACAAGTCCAAATGGATAATCTAAATGCCATGTGATAAACAGTCCAAAGTCCAAACAAATAGCAAACAACACAACAAAGAGCAGGCAGAGGCAAAATAGAAATAGGCAGGGTCGAAACTGGCAGGGATAAAACACTCTGGAAAAAGGCAAGAGAGACCATCTGGCTAGGAAACCTGGCCGACGGCATCCTTATATAGCAAGAGAGTGCACAAAAATGGCGGCTGACTCCGTCCAAGATGGAAGTGAGTGCCACAAACCTGGAAGTTAGCACTGTGGTGTAGCGAACCCGGAAGTACGCATAATTTGGACAAGCATGCTGAAAAGGGTATATTTATTTTTTGACAATGAAGGCTGCCAATGTTGGTGGGTGAGTGTAATGTTTTTGCTCAGTTAACAAATGTGAGTTGTTTTTGTAATGCAGTGTATCACTGTGTATATAGCAGCTGGGGCACAGTGTTTTATCCCATTACAAAAACCTGTTGCAGAAATTGAAGTCATGTGCATATTAAAAAGCATGTTTGAATTTAACATTTGAGAGAATCGTTACTATTTTAGATCACAAGATATTCTAAGGCATTCACACATGATGCAAGACGCAACAGGTGCTAGGATAAGAGTTTAAAATAATACATTTTAAAGGAAGAATAGTCACAAGAGTGCAGCAATAAAATCCACCTGTTTCCAGCACAATATCAGTCACAAAGATGTAGCACAGAAACAACATGGAATGCCCTTACACAAAGTCTAGGGCTAACAAGTCCAAATGGGTAATCTAAATGCCAGGTGATCAACAGTCCAAACAAACAGCAAACAACACAACAAAGAGCAGGCAGAGGCAGAGGCAAAATAGAAATAGGCAGGGTCGAAACAGGCAGGGATAAAACACTCTGGAAAAAGGCAGGATGACTCAACAGCACAAGGCAAGGGAGACCATCTGGTGAGGGAGTTTGCTGATGGCGTGCTTATATAGCACCGGAGTGCACAAAATGGCAGCTGACCCAGAAGCACAACGTTCAAGATCACCGCCAACCCGGAAGTGAGTGCTGTGGTGTTGCGAACCCGGAAGTACCCATAATTTCAACGAGCATGCTGACAAGGATGTACTTATTTTTTGACAATGAATGCTGCCAATTCTGGTGGGTGAGTGTAACATGTTGTCAGTTATCATATGTGAGTTGTTTTTGTAATGAGGTGCATCACTGTGTATATAGTAGCTATGGTTGGGGCACAGTGTTTTATGCCATTACAAAAACCTGCTGCAGAAACTGAAGTCATGTGCATATTACAAATCATGTGAGAAAATCATTTGAGATAATCTTTAATATTTTAGAACACAAGCTATTCTAAAGCATTCACACATGATGTATACCCATATTTTATAAAAACCTGTATCACAAAAACATTAGTGAATTAATAGAGAGGATTGTTGAATAGTAAAAGAATTTAACCCTACAGCAGTCTTGAGGAAGTTTACAATTACAAATAATTTAGTTCAAGAGAAAATAAGTTTATGTAGTTTTTGTTTGATCTGGCTTTTATCACAGAAGCCTGAATTTTGGATTAGATTTTAGCTTTACACAATAAACATACAATAACATTGTGTACTTTTTGTTCTTTTTTTAAATACAATCAAAGTTTCCTAAAAGATTCTACCTACAGGTAAGTTTTTAAGAGGAAACCAGAGATCCTGAAATAAATCCATCAGGGAAGGACATGGGGAGATCAATGGAGACATCAGCCCATTTTCAAGATCAAACTCGGGGTAGCTACTCTAACTACAATTGCCTTTGGATATGAATGAGTTTATGAATCTAGGTGTGTTTCCCTGTAATGGATAAGCATCTAGAGTGGATTTCTCCAGATCTCTAATTAGATACTAACTCTGAAAATTATGAATTATTGTCTATACATAATTGTTCCTAATTAAGTATAGAGTGGACTCTAGAATATCATTATAAACACCCAATTCATTATAAAATATTTTGTATGGAATGTTAAAAACATGATCTTACACCAAAATACTAGTGATTTATTTTTCATAATTTTCTCCGCTGTCACAAGTATTATGCATACATTGATAAAAATAGGAAAGTCAGCCTTCTCTTCTGCTTTTGTAGTGCATAAAAGACACTAAAAGATTGTGTAAGATATTAAACTCAAACTTTAGCAAACTTAGGAAAATACTCATAATAATATCTCAATATACACTAGTCCTTTATATTATTTCTAACAACCTTCAAAACATTTACTAAAAAATCATTGATATTTACTCTTGTTATACACATTCTAAAATAAATCCTAAAATATTAATATCACCATACTTATGTTCTGGACCAATAAACATTTAAAACAACAAAATGTTATGTGGTGCTAAGATGGCAAGCTCACTAGGTTATTTATGTGATATTAAGGGGTATGCCGGAAACTAAAGACTCTGTTCTTTATGATGCAGGTGTTTCCTGATGAAGCCTGTAAGCACCAACTGGAGCACCAAGGACCAAAAATTATATACAGGGTGCCGGCAGAATTATTAGTACCCTTACTTTATGGTCATTATGCCATGCATATAATCCAATTCTGGGATAAGGAAAAAACACAAACATTAACATCACCCCAGAATAACATTTTCAACATCCCTGGAAATATTGCCAACTTTACTTTGTGGAGATTAAGACGTGTGAAACAACATATTAAGTGGGAACACGGATTTGAATAATAGCTAATAGTTTGAATAACAGGGCCATGGCTAGACATAATAAAGAACTAGGTACCCTCCCCAATGGTCAGCTATCCTGCTGACCCAACAACATAACATGCAACACAAAACAAATAACTCTGTGAGTCCTCAGCTGAGCCCATGGTAGCTTCCTGGGGCTGATGACAGAAACAGCACATCACCACATCAATGGGTCTGCTCACCAACAGTGGTGCTTTGTTTTTGAACAAAACAGATTTTTGTCTTTTAACTGAACAAATCATTCTCGTTCACTTCCATGGACTGACTCATATTCCTTGGACTGGCTGTCCAGCCCAGCCTTTACCTGATAGCAGAAGAGTGTGAGCTGTG
This sequence comes from Hemibagrus wyckioides, assembly GCF_019097595.1. NCBI lineage: Eukaryota > Metazoa > Chordata > Actinopteri > Siluriformes > Bagridae > Hemibagrus > Hemibagrus wyckioides. Next base: position 22,037,545 of record NC_080711.1, read on the forward strand.
GAAGAGTATGTCAGTGGTTGGACCTATTGAATGAATATGCCCCTTACTGAATGAGACTTTGTGTTTAGTCTGAGTTCAAAGCAGTACTGATTATAAACAAACTGGGACATCTGGTTCAGTATGAGCTAGTTTTTGTGAACAATTTGAACAAACTGAGATATTTGTGCTATAAAATGAACAAAATGAATGAAGTATGTAAATGAACAAGGATCTGCTGACCCCTTGATGTTTGTTCAGTTCACCAGTAGAAGATAAAAGGGTCCTCCAGAATATATCTTCTATATTATCTATTATATATATATAGTTTCTATTCTTTCTTCCTGTCCAGAAACATGCTGGCAACACAAGTTGTGAATGGGTGTGGCTGTGTGTGAATGGTGCCCTGTGTAAGTACTATTCAGTTACAGATAATGTCCACAATTTTATTAAAGTATTTTTACAGTAACTGGAATGGATGTAACATTGGATATACATCGCCCACCAAACCATCAAAACCACCTTTGTCCACCCTCTTTGACAAACTTGCTAAATAGACCATGAAAGAGAGACACTTTTTTTATGAGGACCATAATGATTAAATGATTAAATGAATGGCAAAACAGTGTAAAAAGAAAACCCTATGACTTCTTACATACTGGCATTGAGTGTGTGTCCGCCCCCTCCTCCTTTTTTTCCCTTTTTTTCCTTTCTTTTTTTTTTGCAAGTTTACTTCTATTAACAGCTGCTTTCAATTTTGTTGCACAGCTAGACCCCCACAAGTTTGCGAAACTGACACAACTGTGCTAGAAGTCAATCTACATACTGTATCCCGGAACACAAGTTCTTTAAACACAACACTGCTGCTGATTGAGAATATTGCTGCGTTTCACTTCTAAAACATGGATAGCACCATGGTCATCTCCTTAAGCCAGCTAATTTGAATGAAATTTTCCTTCTCTAATAGTGAACAGGATAGTGATTGTTTTAACTCTAACAAGCAAATTTGTTTGTATGTTGATTGATCTAAAGCAAATGCTTGGATATATAGCATTATTTAAAGGTAAGAAGTGCTGCTTTATGACCTGGTAGTTGATGAGTAGGAATTTCAATTTGAGGGGGGCATTGTACTGGTTAGATGAGAGAAATGGCAGCCTGCAGTTAAATACAACATATCCAGACATTCTTCTCCTGCTTGTGATGAACTGAATGACTGTACATCTTGGCCTGAGCATATAGTATTGCTTACTGCTGATTGTGCATGTCTGATTTAAATGTGTAAACTGACTTTAAAATATTTTTTACCATATTTTTTTCTTGTTCTTCCACCAATCCACACAGTCATGTATCAAATGTGTTTATTGACTTTCATCAGTTCAGCCTTCAGAAACCAAGTCATAACAATTTTGACTTCATGAATCATTTCTAATTAAAGTTCTTAACTAAAAATGGGATATTCCAAAAATAACTAATCAATTAGTAATAACTAATTATGTATCACTAAATATTATAGACAATAAATTATTATGTTTTAATTCATTGCTATATAATAAATTGAGTAAAATGAAGTACAGTGAAAGTTTGGTGGAAAAAATTACACACTGGACATATTGCAGGTACAGTTGTTGGTTTTTGCACTATTGTTCTGATGTATTAACCAACGTGATGTCTACTTCGACTACTGGGGAAAAGGAACTCAAGTGACTGTGACCTCAGGTAAGTGCTCTAGTTTTGTTGAGAATGGGGACTTTTTTTTATTAATAAACAAAAACCGAACTTCACAAATATTCGAAAACCATCGAAGCACGTGAACTGTGAAATGGGGCAAAACTGCCCAAGTAGTCCGTAAAAGGTAGAGTAGAATTAGTGACCGCTGTGCAGAAACAGCCCATTGAGGGGATTTTGTACAAAGAATCGGCCAATTTATTCACTGTGACAACTACTTTGACTACTGGGGAAAAGGAACTTCAGTGACCGTGACTTCAGGTAAGATTACATTTATTACACAGATTTAATATGACCTAAAAATTACAGTTTTAGAAAATATATTTGTGTGCTCGAACCGCTTCTGGTCCGTATATTGTATGAGTAGTACGGTAAACCGTAACACTGACTACTACGGTGTTTTTGATTACTGGGGAAAAGGAACGATGGTGACTGTGACCTCAGGTAAGTGCTCGAGTTTTGTTGGTTTATTGTGAATGGGGACTTTTTTTTATTAATAAACAAAAACCGAACAAATATTCCACAAAAAACTCCACAAATATTCGAAAAACATCGAAGCACGTGAACTGTGAAATGGGGCAAAACTGCCCAAGTAGTCCATAAAAGTTAGAGTAGAATTAGTGACCGCTGTGCAGAAACAGCCCATTGAGGAGATTTCGAATAGAGAATCGGCCAGTTTACTCACTGTGCTACTACTACAGCTACAGTTACTTTGACTACTGGGGAAAAGGAACTTCAGTGATCGTGACTTCAGGTACGATTACATTTATTACACAGATTTAATATGACCTAAAAAATTTTTACACAGTTTTAGAAAATATATTTGTGTGCTCGTACCGCTTCTGGTCCGTATATTGTATGAGTAGTACGGTAAACCGTAACACTGTGACTACGGTGCTTTTAGTTACTGGGGAAAAGGAACGATGGTGACTGTGACTTCAGGTACGATTACATTTATTACACAGATTTAATATGACCTAAAAAAAATTTACACAGTTTTAGAAAATATATTTGTGTGCTCGTACCGCTTCTGGTCCGTATATTGTATGAGTAGTACGGTAAACCGTAACACTGTGACTACGATGCTTTTGATTACTGGGGAAAAGGAACGATGGTGACTGTGACTTCAGGTACGATTACATTTATTACACAGATTTAATATGACCTAAAAATTTTTTACACAGTTTTAGAAAATATATTTGTGTGCTCGAACCGCTTCTGGTCCGTATATTGTATGAGTAGTACGGTAAACCGTAACACTGTGACTACGGTGCTTTTGATTACTGGGGAAAAGGAACGATGGTGACTGTGACTTCAGGTAAGAAATGAAAACCAAGCCACTATAGAATTTTCTCCTTATTTGTAATAATTTTATTGTAACAGTTTGAGTCTATGTAGCAGTTTATATCCATCAATTCACATGTTTAGAAAACGTTAAACGAAGATGGGGGTTCAGCGACAGCACTTCATTTAAAATAGAAAAAAATCATCTTTAATTCATTTAATGTTTTTTTTATTACTTGTTCTTAAAAAAAACAGCGTCGATATGCTTTAGGTTTTAAGTTTTTGTGAAGGACGTTTAGACATTATCAGTAATACTTCGATAAATCGGACAGTCAGGTCTTTTTGAACGATGGCAGAATAGATTTAAGTCACTGTGACTACCCTTTTGACTACTGGGGAAAAGGAACGATGGTCACCGTTACTTCTGGTAAGACAAGCATCTTATTCGTGCCGTTACACGAACATTAATTCTTTTTGACATTTTTTTTGGAAAATCGAAATAAATTGCTGACTTGATTCCCAGAATTTAACATTAGCCAGTAAAACTCTTAGAAACGCTTAACGCAATATAACGCTTCAAGTTCCTTTGAAACTTTAAAAGATTTTTAAATTGAAGGTTTTTAGTTAGTTTTAGTACAGATAATAATGTTGCTAAAATCCTACAAGACTGCGTTTTTCCGCTAAAAACATCAAATTATTATTATTTTTTTTTAAATAAGCGTTAGGTCTATTTTTTATGTTTATAAGTTCTCTATTTGGTTGCATCTATTCATTTTAATGATGTGCGTCCAAAGCGCTATAATATTACTGATGTAGTTTAATGTAGTATAGATTAGTGTATTGTGGTGTGCTGTAAACTTGAGCACTGTGTAACTGGGGTTTTGACTACTGGGGAAAAGGCACACTTGTCACCGTAACAAGCGGTAAGTAAATTCAGCGCTTTTACCGTAATCTTTATTTCTTTGCTAATAATGCGATATTTAATGGTCTAAATTGTACATCTAAAAACACGGACGTTAAAAGGTAATTACATAATATTTTGTGAGACGGTTATATTGAAAGTAAGTGAATTATTATTCTTAAAAAAATAATCTGAAGAAAATCCTGAAAAGTAATTCGAGTGTTTTTCTTATGGTAATAATTTACAAATCATTATTATTATTAATTTAAACTTCTTTGTCTGCTTAGAATTGGTCAGTTGGTTCAAGTATCTTAGATTTTAAAAGATTCAATATACTGTATATTGCTTACATCTGTCAGTATTATTATTATTATTATTATTATTATTATTATTATTATTATTATTATTATTATTATTATTATTATTATGTTTAAAAAAATATCAATACCCTCAGCAAATCGTTCCGAATTTGTTTTACGACAAAAAATTGTATTTATTATAATATTACAAATGCGTTCTCAAATAATAAGTTTTATTGGTTAAAAATTTTATGTTAGTTTTAATTGTCTCACGTTTGAAATTTTTGAATAATTCTTATCTTAAGAAAACGAATTAAATCGTATGAAATGGGCGGGTTTAGTGATCGTACTCGTTTCGTTTAATTTCTATTAATGTAAAATAGTACTTATATTGCGTTTTTATGCTCAATATGAATCAGTTAGTTCAAGTACCTTAATGATCTTGATTTTTTTTTTAATAACAAAAAGCACCGTTAGATTATGCAGATTATGATACTGTGCTTATGAGTTGGTACGTCTGTCAGTTTTTATCATTATTATTATTATTATTATTATTATTATTATTATTATTATTATTATTATTATTATAGATCCAAATTTGTTTTGCGACAAGAAATTGCATTTATAATAATAACGGGGTTTTACAAATATGTTTTAAATGAAGAAAAAAAATCAAGTTTTATTAGTTTAAATTTTTCAGGTAGTTTTAATTGTCTCATATTTGAACATTTGGAACCATTCTTTGCTTAAGAGAACAAATTGAACTGTAAGAAATGTGCGGGTTTGGAGTCGGTTAAAGTACTTTAACGACATAGAAAACCTGATTATATACTGAATATACTGTAGTGATGAGTTCATATTCTGCTTTTGTCTGTCAGCATTAGTAGAAGTGGTATTAATAATAATAATAATAATAATAATAATAATAATAATAACAATAAATATGTAAATTGGCCGATTTCAATGTAATAATTTTACATTACACAATCATTTTTAATGTTTAATTAAAAAACAGTCGGTCTAACCTTCAGTAAATGCTTCCGAATCTGTTTTGCGACAATAAATTGTGTTTATTATAATATCGGTGTTTGTTTGTTTGTTTGTTTGTTTGTTTTTACAAATGCGTTCTTAAAAGAAAACGTCAAGTTTTATTAGTTTAGATATTTCATTGTATATTATTCCATAATATTCCATTTTATTGGTTGTAACTGTCGCGTGTTTGAAAGTTTGGAACAATTCGTAGCTAACGAGAACGAATTGAATCGTAAGAAATGGGCGGGTTTAGTGATCGTACCCATTTTCCCCACAACCTCAGTCGTCTGAAATGCAATGGTTGAAAACTGCGCACGTTTGTTTGAGCGTGAGGTGAGAACGAGTTTATAATGATATGCGTTGTATGCACGTATGTATGTATGTATGTATGTATGTATGTATGTGTGTATGTATGTGTGTGTGTATGTATGTGTGTATATGTGTGTGTATGTATGTATGTATGTATGCATGTATGTGTGTATGTATGTATGTGTGTGTGTGTGTGTGTGTGTGTGTGTGTGTATGTATGTATGTATGTATGATTATTGCTGTTATATCTCTGAATGAAACCAATGATTAATAATTATTATTGGTGAAGTCTGAACAATGATATGTTTATTAAATATATGATTATTAATAATTGGTAGGCTACTTACACGGTGAGTAAAATTTAGTGTATAATATATAATATTGTATAATATACAGGTTTGGTATCAGATTAGAAAGGGGGAAATCTAGTTTTCCAACAGGAAATGCTGAGTGCCAAAAATAAAAATCAAGTCTATTCTTTGCTTCCAGACACAGAGATCCAGAGTTGGTTGGTACACTGATTATCTATCTATCTATCTATCTATCTATCTATCTATAGCTGTGCAAGGCCCCCCGCAGTCCCTGTTTCCACTTTGGCAGTGCGACCCGTCCAAGGACGGTTACATCACTCTTGGCTGTGTCACTCGCGATTTGGCCTCCGCCGACGGACTGACCTTCAGTTGGAAAGATCCCAGCGGGAACGCGATAACCGACGTCGTGCAATACCCGGCGGTGCGTGCGAACGGAGGTTATACCTCTGTGAGCCACGTGCGCGTCAAGTTTGCCGAATGGGACCAGCAGAAGCAGTACAAGTGCAAAGTCGAAAACAGCAAAGGAGAAAAGGAAGCGCCCTTGAGAAAGCCAGGTAGGCGAGAAACATCCAGGGGAAAAAAAACAAAAATTTCACACGCATTTATGCCTCATTTCCAAGTCAACAATAAACAGAGCTACTTTATTAGGTGACTTACACGTGCCCCATACAAACACTCTAAAGATAAAGTAAACTATCTTTGTTTTGCGTAGATGGACCCATGAAGGGAACGTGAATATAGTGCACCTTTGGTACATAATTGGACCTTATGGTCTAGTGATACAAGTGGTCAAATATAAACATTAAACGTACCACTCCAGTGACAAGAAAAAAGTACAGTTTGTAAGTAGGTTGCTGACACTGTATAAGGTATTTGGTGAAATTGTTCAAAACACAAGCAAGAAAGCAAACAGTAATAAACGTTAAAACAAATAGACATATATAACTATGCATTTATGATCACTTTAACATCTACTACATGTGAATTAGTACATGTAAAATGTTTCCTTAACACAGACTTAATTAAAAAGAAGTTCCTGTAAAACTCATTTAAATAGAAGATCAAAAAAAAGAGAGAGAACAAAAATTCAGCTACAACAGTTTTTCTTCCTCCAAATAGCGTCAACGGTCATATAGATGGTTGCAACTTTCTCTTAGCTACTTGTATAATCTAAATACAGTCTCAGTGTGAGCATTATTCTTTAAGAAAAATGATGCAAAGGACATGGAATTAGACTCTAAAAAGAATGAATATCTACAATCGTTTCAAATTCAAGTCCATGTTAAAGAGGACATTGTATGTCTAATCACACTGAGACAGTCTGCTTTGGCCATTTAAAGTGTCTGACTAAAGGTTTATTATTTCTATCTATGGATTTGCTGGGTTTCTATCAGCAGTGGAATATTTCATGCCCAAAGTCAAACATGTTAAATGCCAAAGCTTATGTACACTGTGTGCGCTTTCTCTGCCAATGCTCAACAAAGCCTGTTCCCTTTTGTTCAACTTTGGCTTATGACTCCTCGCATGCTTGTTGCCACAGTATATCATCAAAGAACATTTAAAAAAAAAAAGTTTGCTGTGGCATAAACAGGTTGAAGTGATGAAGTAGATGTTACAGACTATTAAAGTAGAATTTAAGGTTTGTTTGTTTTCTACTCAAATCCATAGATGCAATGAGTTTTCTCCTGATTAGTTTTACTCTAATCTAAGTGTCATTTATTTACCCATAATTGCTTAACCTGTGCAAAAGAAAGCATGATGGGAAAAGCAACCATAAGAAAAACAAAAGAAAAATAGTTAGTAGGCAAATTTGTGTAATGTGAAGTGTTTTATTCCACTTCTACCACAATTAGGCAATTTGCTAAGTTAATAAGATATAACCTGGCTATATACATATAGTTTATGTTACTAAAAAAGTAAGTCCTCTGGCTCTGAAACTGGAGACTTCTTCCATATAAAGTTAACAAAAAAATGTCTCCTTACAGAACACATTTTTTAAAATGTGTATTTATTAATAGAATTATTATATTATGTGGAGCATCAACTATACAAGTACCTGTTCAAGTTGTTACTATAGAAAATATAGACAATTTATTAACATTAATTGATCATTTGACAGCAATCTGATATAAATGTTTATAGATTATGTGGTTTAAAAAAAATAGCACATTTCCGCCCTTTATACTGTGGCAACACAAGCTGTGCCTATTGCTGCTGCATACGTATCTGTGTATGTTTGTTTTGCAGATGTGGTCGAGCTCCCTGCATCTCTGCTTCTAACAGCTCCAATCCAAACAGAAATAGACAACGGAACAGCTACCTTCATCTGCTTAGCTACACAATTTTCGCCTAAAACGCATAAATTTAAGTGGAGTCAGGACCAGAAGGACCTCAACAGCAAGGTCAAAGCCACCATACTAAGCCAGGATACGAGTGGTTACACTGCTGTAAGTGTTTTGGAAATGACCAGCAATGAATGGACGGGCTCATCTACTCCAGTTAAGTGCGAATTTGAGCAGAAGAAATGGACTGCGTCTAAAGATGTGGCTTACGGTATGTATTATATTATTCATTCATTTCATTAAAACCCCCTCTAACAGCTCAATGTTATTGTTAAACCATAGTAATGAGAAAATGTTTTTTATTAAACAATACAAAGTACATGCTAAATGTTGTAAATGAAACTGTATGTTTGGTTTAAAGTAACCATTTGGAGTCTAGTTTGAATGAAAATTTCAGTTCCATGATTATTTGGGTTTGATGTTCATTAAAACTATAAATTGCATGTTTTTTTTTTATTCAAAAGTCATTTGAATTGAATCACTTAAACTTGTTTCTGCACCTTCTTTACAGTGCCTGGTGATGTACAACAGCCAGAGGTACGCATAATCCCGCCTTCCACCAGGGACATGCTGATCAACAGAGCTGGTGATCTTGTGTGCAAAGGTGATGGAGAGCCAGGTTTCTCGGACATTAAATGGCTTCAAGGCACTAAAGTGCTCTCATCAACAACGGAAACAAACCAACCAACCAATAGCACAATCAAAGCCAGTCTCAGAATCAATTACACTGAGTGGACCAGTGGCTCTACATTCACCTGTCAGGTGCACCATAAGTCATTCCCCACATCGTTTAAAGAGATCGACTATAAAAAAGAAAATGGTAAGAAATACTTTTACTACTTTTACTTCTTGCTCTTTATTTGTACGATAAAGCTATGAGTTGATACTAACTATAAGAAATTCTGTGCAAATTAGTTATTTTACGTCTGACCAGTGTTTGCCAACATAAGGAAACAATGCAAGTATAAGAAACTGAGCATGTTTTGAAGTTAACTGTGATTTCACGTTCATAGGCAACGAGGTCTGCCCCGAGGTTTACTTGCTCCCTCCACCAGAGAATTCAGATGAATGGGTGACCCTGACTTGCTATGTAAAAGACTTCTACCCTAAGGAGGTGGCTGTGTCTTGGCTTGTTAACGATAAAAAAGTGGAAACTCTGAGCAGCTATGAGCAATACACCACTAACGTTATTGACAAAAACGGCAAGTTTTCAGCATACAGCCAGCTTATTGCCAAAGCTGAAGATTGGAAAAAAGGGGCTGTTTTCACCTGCAGGGTTTATCATGAGTCCATCGAGGACTCTGTACGCCTCATATCCAGATGCATCAGTAGCAGTTCAAACCCGCCCGCCGTAATGAATCTTAGTCTGAATGTTCCCTCAGTCTGCAACAAGAAGTAATAGGCAGTGTCTTGTCTGCTATTAATGCTTGTTTTATTTTTTATTTTTTTGCCCCGTCTTCTATGTCTTTTTCTTTTTTTTAATTAATGCAGTGTCATTGTCTTGAAGTCTGTCTGATGCTTGTGTGTCCTTGTTTTCTGGAATATGTCTGATGCAATATTACACTGAAACAATGACAATAAAAAAAATCCTTCAGCATGTACCCTGTGCAGTACAGAAATATTATATTATTATTTTACCAACTTTATACAGCACTATATTGCTATATCCTAAATACTGATTGTGTAAAATAATGCCATGGCTGCACCTGGACTAGCTTTCAGTTAAGACATTTTAAGTTACAGCTGCTTTAATGTCCCTTAAGGATCATATTTGCTAGCATTGTCCCGAAAACTGTAATACTTCCAAAGTATGCAGTTTAAAAAATAAGTGTAAAAATGATATGGGCTTCAAAGGTCTATTATAAATGCCTTTTCATTCAATTTAAGGGACAAATCCATGAAATATAGGCCCAAAGCTTTCACCAACAATTTCACAATATATGTGTTTGTGTGTTTGCATTTTTGTAATATTTTTGTCAAGCTTTTTTGTTGCTCTGTGTTAGTGACTATTAGTAAATACATCTTCAATTAGGCCGTAAATAAAATAGTGGCAACAAGAGATAAAATCTGCAGCAAGCCAAGATATTCAGCCTCTCATGTAATGTGGAGAACCTTTTATACCCTTTTCCTTGGCATGTTGGGGATCACCGATTTCATGTTTAACCTGCATACTACATGCAGACCTTTTAATAATTAAAACACACTGACATACTATAATGATACATTATGCTAAATTTGAGATAATAACAAACTGTTTATAGCATTTTGCTAATTTTGAACAGATACACAGGCTTGATAAGGAACGTCGTAGTTTTTTTATCCAATCAGGAGATAAGTTACTAAGACTGTAAATCTATAGATTTCAGCCTATTCAGGACAGTTATTTTGCCAGTATATTTGCCATAATGTTTTGCAGGGAGCCCCATGAGCAATAATACTCTTTAGAATGTGTTGTTAAAGATTTAATCCACGTCACGATAGTGTGACGCAGACTAACGTGAAGTAGAGTTACAAAACGTGTGATTAGCAAGAAACTGCAAAGTGCAAAGCAGTTTTAAAAACATTCTCAAATTACTGTGTGACTGTAAGAAAGCTAAGACTAACATTAAACATATAGTTGATAGATATAGTCATAAGTAATTGTCTTCTTACAGAAAACATTACCATATCAACATGGACAAACATTTGTTTGATCTGTTCATTTTTGATGGTCTGTTTTTACTATGGAAATGATCACTTTAATTAAATCATATTAGAATAAGCACCTTGTGGCCAGAATTACTGTCAGATCACATTCTGGCCTATGAGAGTGTGGTATGAAATCAAATAACAGCGACTGAAACAAAACACTTATTGTAAAAATTTCCATTTAATGAAAGCCAAAGCTTATGTAGTGTTTTAAAACATGGTGCAGTGGAAAAGTAGGTCATATTTAGTCCTAATTTAATTATTTATATTGTATATATTGGGTAAGTTGTGGTGCACCTCATTCATATTTACTGCGTAAACTGCTAATTGTGTAATTTCTGTTCCTGTTTTTATCAAATATATACATGCTTATATAAATGTGTGTGTGTGTGTGTGTGTGTGTGTATGTGTGAGCAGATTGCCCGATGTTGACAGAGCTCTTCCAAAATGAGGTGGAGGTGGATGAAGATAACATGGCAAACACTGCCTTAACCTTTGTATTTCTCTTCCTCTTCTCCCTCTTCTACAGCATCGGAGTAACCGTTATCAAGGTAAGACCTGATCAATAAACATAAACAGGGTGAATCCAAGTATACTGGGGCAAATAAGTAGTATGCAGTAGTATTTACTAGTTTTAAAATCCCACGTACATGCCACAGCAAGAAATGAATAATAAAATGCTACTGATTTCTAAATGCCGAAGGTTTTCTGTTTTTTTAACAGCAGCTCTGACCATCATTCTTGCTGAACTTCAATTAGACAAATCGTTTGCAAATTGCTGTGCTATAAGTGTAATAAAATACTTCAGGTTTTCTTGTTTTCTTAGTTTATTACTTTTAATTGCGATTTTCTAATATGATTTTACTTAATCTCTTCATATCAATGTTTTGATAGAAAAGATTCAAGGTTAGGAGAATGGGACAATAAAGATGATTTCCTTAACTGCTTTATCACTGTAAGAAGTTAATTACAGAACATCCAAACCACTTTATAAGCTTCCTAGTCAAATTGAATTGACTTAGTGCTGTGTTCATACAGTATGCTAGGGTTGACTTGATGTTTTTCATAATTATGCTCCGATTAAATTACAGTTTTAGCTGTAAATCTCTAATTTAAAAAAGTTTGAAGCATCTTTAGAATCTGATCGACACGTGGTGGGGGAAAATGGGGATTTTGTTTAATCGATGGCAGGAAAACTTGGCACGGAATTTCAACAAACTGTCCCAATATATTTGTATTCACCCTAAATAAAATAGAGAGAGAATGAGGGTATTCAAATATTATTTCATTACATAAGTAACAAAAAGAATATATTGTTATACCACATGATGTATGGCTAGGTTTTTTTGATCTAATCACTTTAAAATTGTCATTTCAGGTGAAATGAGTACAGAAACTTCAAATGGAAAGGAGTTTGGTCATCTCTCTGTTTCTTCATTATACTGTTCCCAGTTATACTTTCTGCTTTTGCCTACTAGGCGACTTTCCACTTATTTTATATCTGTAAATACGTTTGGAAATTTAAATGTTAGACTTTTTTTTCATGCTTTCACTCAAAACTCAAATAAATGTCTTACAAAAGTATGCAATTGAATGTCTCTACATCTTTATTTGGATTACTGTCAGCCTTGAAATAGTGTTTATTTCAATAGGCTTAAGTTTTATAAACATTTTCAATAATAATGGTGTTTCTCTAACTTCATGGTGTTGGAATGTACTAAATGTATTTTGTAATATTAATATTCTCTTTTATTAGCTAATTTTTTGTGAATTATTACAAAGGCTTTATCAGTTCACTGAGCAAACCAAGAACATTAAAAAAAAATGCTTTACATAACAAGCAAAAACGCTACATGTAAATGGTCTAATAATGGATGCAAATGGAGCGCTTCTTCCTGTGCAGGTGTGTTTCACTCCATCTCAGAGATGCAGATGAATTTCACTTCTTCTTTCGGAAGATTTAGCCGTTTAACCTTTGGTCTGCTTGTTGCCGCTGCTTGCTGAAGCCTGTCCTGCACTCCTTCCTCTAGCCTTAGCGCGAAATACCACAAACTGCGAAAAACAAAACAGTCTACACACATCGAACCACTAATGTAAGATTAGCTTGTGTTTTTGGTGCAGCACTAAAATGATTCTTAAAAATTATTCGTGCAAAAAACAATATCAAACAAACGGGATAATAACTGATAATTACCATGCTTGATATTACACTCTTAGTTATTTGTCATTAGTTGTTACACTGAATTCTGGTTTTGAAAACTCCAACAGTCAAATAGAAGGAGGTTGCATGTAGCATATGAAAAGCACTTGGATCACTTTTAATGAAATCATCATGATGTTCATATGGGTTCCTTACCAAAGTGTTGTGCTAATATGTGCTAAACACACATAATGAGTGCAAAAACGAAGCTGAAATTTTAAGGATGTTCTACTGAGCAGTAAACATACATATGTACTTCAATTGTTGTTATCTCACTGTTTATAGACGAGGATGTGACTAAGCCCAACATCACCACCAGCAGCAGGACGACAAGCAATGGTGTTAATCTGCTTTGTTGGTTGACTGGTTTTCATCCTAAAGCAATTGGTATTAAGTGGTACCAAGATACGTCACTGCTTAAGGAAGAAAAACCCCTGCAGACCTTCGAGACTTCCAGAGGTAGACAAAAGGAGTTTGCTGTACTGAGCCAAATCACAGTTGATGCACAGACATGGAACAAAGGCACAAAATTCAATTGTGAGGTCAGACACAAGTCTGGGGCGTACAATCAAACTTTCAGCAAATGTGAAGGTCAGTTCAGCAGGAAAAAACGGTGCGGAATAAAAGATCTTTCAAGTCTAACTATAAGTAAACAATCTCTTATTTATTGCAGATAAATTAATAATGCTACCACAGATTCGTCTGGAGAAACCCAGTCTCAAGTCAGTTTTGGAAGAAAAAACTGTTGCAGTCTCCTGTTTTGTTGAAACTGACTTGAACCCTGAAGTGTCATGGCATGTAGATGGACAAAAAATGATCCAGCAAATCAATACCGTGATAGAGCAAGGGACCACAGTTAGCAATCTGACCATGAATGCATTCAAATGGAAACAATTGCTGACAGTAAAGTGCAAAGCTGAACATTCATGTTTCCCTTTTGCAATAGAAAAGGAGATCGTTTTTACAGGTAAGTTGTATATCAGCTTTGATCTATAATGGTATCACATTGCTCCCCACTGACCCAGGTATTTTGTATTTTAGGGTAACTTTATACATTTGCTTTGTCTCTCAATTGTGTAGTGGAACATGACAAAATTTATATTCATAGTATGGGCTTCATTTGCAAAACATCCTAGAATAACAGCAGTATAAAAGCAGCAAAAAAGTATAAGCCATAATAATAATAATAATAATAATGATAATAATAATAATAATAAATGCAGAATAAATGTAGGAGAGGAAATTCTCCTAGGAGGAGAAGGCTCTTCAAGTGCATGATGCAATAAACAAATCATCAAGATACTAACACAAAACAGGGTATGTGTATACATACAACAGATGAACACAATAAATCAAACATCTACTGACAGGAGAAAGGGACTAGAACTAGAACAAAGGCACGTGACAAGAACTAAATGTTGTCATATGACAACATGTGAGAGAGGGAATTCACAATTTCAATTCTAGTTGAAAGCTGATGCTGAAACATTTTGCTCAAATTATTACAAAATTGTGACTTTTGAGACTTATATATATATATATATATATATATATATATTTATATATATGAATTAAGACATTAAGTACATCCATTCTTCAACCTAAAGCAACAGATTTACCTCTGACTGTTACAGGGCAAAAACACTGGAGACTCCTTCCATGAATGTGATAGAAATGTCTCTTTACAGAAGGCTTGACCATATTAAATGTTTGTCTTAAATTGAGACTTTACCTTATGTTTCATAGAACCTCAGAAAACTCCTACAGTGGTTATCAGGAGGAATCTTGCAGACATACAGAAGGAACACACCATAGTGTTGGAGTGTGCCGCAACAGATCTGCCCTCTGGTGAGCTCTTGGTCACCTTCCAGGCCAACGGCATCAAGTTATCTCAAGATCAGTACGTGGATCTGCCCCAAGGCCTGGACTCTCTGACTAGACAAGTCACTGTTCCTATACAACAACCAACCACAGATAAAAGGTTTACCTGCCAGATTGAAAACCAGTCTCGACGGTGGAAATCTGATTCTACAGGAAACATTTTTGGTGAGGAATATTTCCATCCCAATCTATTATTCACCAATATTTACAGGTCACAAGGACACTGGTAGAAATGCCAGCACAGTCAACATGGTGTATTAATTCTGGCCTTCAAATGTCCTCAACCTTAGCTTTTTGCTCAATTTGTAATTAGTCTCCACTTCAGATGTACATGGAATTTTTTTTTTTAAATCTTTGTGCAGTTAATTTTTTTTTGCTTGTATCTTTCAAAACGCATTGAAGCATAATTAAAATGGTTTTATTTTTGAAATATAATAAATGTAATAATGCTGTAAAATTTTACTGAGGTTAATAAATACAGCCTTTTTGTCCCACAAGCTTCATATTGTTTCAAAATTCGCTTGCAAGTAAAAACCTCCCGTATTCCTTTTTATTTTGTTCTAGTCCTGATGGCCGTAAAACAAAATCAGGTTTTACTGCACTATTTTGCCAGTGTGATGTAAAGTGCACTGAAAATTATTGTTTTTTATAAATACGAAATAGAAACGAGTGAGCAAGATCAGCCTGAAATACAATATTTACATTTTGGTCCTAAATATTTGAGCTTCTCTCCAGGTGACCCTTCAGTGGTACTTTCAGTTGTTTCCGGTGTGGATACAAAAGGATCAGAGACTCAAAAACTTCTTTGCTCTGGAATTGGACTTAACCCAAAAATCACTTGGAACCCTGCAGCTGGGAATAATGCTCATATCGCCAGAACAATGGAAGCAGATGGCCGTGTTAAAGTGGTCAGTGAGATAACTGTTCCACAGCCAGACTGGAATAATGGAAATACATTTACCTGCCAAGTCAAGGATCCTACTAGCAACCAATTTTTCAAGAAGAACACCAGTATTTGCTCAGGTATTCTAATAACAGACTACATATCATAAAGGTTTAAAATCTTAAAAAAAAAAGCATGTATGTCTTTACATCACTACACTAATGTCAATTCTTTATCCCCAGTGACTCCAGATTTTGCTCAGAAGGCACAGGTCTACATTCTAGCACCATCCATCAGTGATTTGAAAGCGAATAATAATAATAATAATAAGGTTTCTGTCACCTGTCTGCTGCTGGGCCACAGGCTCAATGCCTTTTCCATTACTTGGAAAGTAGAAAATGCCATTTCCACTCAGGATGTGACCAGAGAGGCTCCCAGAGTCCACATCAATGGAACAGAGAGTCTCCAAAGTGTCCTAAAGGTTCAGACTACAGAATGGAACAATTACAAGACTGTTTCTTGTGAGGTCAAACACTTCTGCTCCAAAGACTCAAAACAATACAACATCTCCAAAATCAGAGGCAAGTCCTGATTGATACCCTGACCTTAAAGGATCCTAATTTATTTATTCATTAATTCATTCATTTTGTTGGTTGTAAAAGGAGAGGAAAACCATGTGTGTGTGACTCAGCTTCTTAATTTACTGTTATTTTAATGAATTTGAATGGCCATAAATACAATTTTACTCCATGTCACACACCTGCCATTGGCCATTAACCCATGTTAAGGGGTTCGAAGGGTCATTTTCCAAATGCATAATAAGAATTAAGACACCTGGAAATATGCACTAATAGAAAAATAATAAAAGAAAAGCTGATGCAGTTACTGTTAACCTAAATTTGATTTTTCTATAAAATCATGTCTCAAATAGTTTATTCCTCATATATAACAATTTTTCAATAATGATATCAATAAAGAATGACCAAATTATCCATTTTATTAAGACAAATCTACATCTGTTTACCTAAAAGCTGTGAAACACACTATATTGCCAAAGGTTTTGGGACACCCCTCCAAATCACTGAATTCAGGTGTTGTTTTTCAGGGGTTGGGCTCGGCCCCTTTAATTCCAGTGAAAGGAACTCTTAATGCTTCAGCACACCAAGACATTTTGGATAATTTCATGTTCACAACTTTGTGGGAACAGTTTCCGGATGACCCCTTCCTGTTCCAACATAACTGCCCACCAGTGCACAAAGCAAAGTCCATAAAGACATGGATGAGTGAGTTTGGTGTGGAGGAACTTGACTGGCCTGCACAGAGTCATGACCTCAGCCTGATCGAAAACCTTTAGGATGAATTAGAGCGTGTCTTGGTATGCTGAAGCATTAAGAGTTCATTTCACTGGAACTCAGGGGCCAAGCCCAACCCCTGAATTCAATCATTTGGAGGGGTGTCCCAAAACATTTAGCAATACAGTGTACATCCATTCTTCAACCTAAAGCAACAGATTTACCTCTGACTGTTACAGGGCAAAAACACTGGAGACTCCTTCCATGAATGTGATAGAAATGTCTCTTTACAGAAGGCTTGACCATATTAAATGTTTGTCTTAAATTGAGACTTTACCTTATGTTTCATAGAACCTCAGAAAACTCCTACAGTGGTTATCAGGAGGAATCTCGCAGACATACAGAAGGAACACACCATAGTGTTGGAGTGTGCCGCAACAGATCTGCCCTCTGGTGAGCTCTTGGTCACCTTCCAGGCCAACGGCATCCAGTTCTCTCAAGATCAGTACGTGGATCTGCCCCAAGGCCTGGACTCTCTGACTAGACAAGTCACTGTTCCTATACAACAACCAACCACAGATAAAAGGTTTACCTGCCAGATTGAAAGCCAGTCTGGACGGTGGAAATCTGATTCTACAGGAAACATTTTTGGTGAGGAATATTTCCATCCCAATCTATTATTCACCAATATTTACAGGTCACAAGGACACTGGTAGAAATGCCAGCACAGTCAACATGGTGTATTAATTCTGGCCTTCAAATGTCTTCAACCTTAGCTTTTTGCTCAATTTGTAATTAGTCTCCACTTCAGATGTACATGGAATTTTTTTTTTTTTAAATCTTTGTGCAGTTAATTTTTTTTTGCTTGTATCTTTCAAAACGCATTGAAGCATAATTAAAATGGTTTTATTTTTGAAATATAATAAATGTAATAATGCTGTAAAATTTTACTGAGGTTAATAAATACAGCCTTTTTGTCCCACAAGCTTCATATTGTTTCAAAATTCGCTTGCAAGTAAAAACCTCCCGTATTCCTTTTTATTTTGTTCTAGTCCTGATGGCCGTAAAACAAAATCAGGTTTTACTGCACTATTTTGCCAGTGTGATGTAAAGTGCACTGAAAATTATTGTTTTTTATAAATACGAAATAGAAACGAGTGAGCAAGATCAGCCTGAAATACAATATTTACATTTTGGTCCTAAATATTTGAGCTTCTCTCCAGGTGACCCTTCAGTGGAACTTTCAGTTGTTTCCGGTGTGGATACAAAAGGATCAGAGACTCAAAAACTTCTTTGCTCTGGAATTGGACTTAACCCAAAAATCACTTGGAACCCTGCAGCTGGGAATAATGCTCATATCGCCAGAACAATGGAAGCAGATGGCCGTGTTAAAGTGGTCAGTGAGATAACTGTTCCACAGCCAGACTGGAATAATGGAAATACATTTACCTGCCAAGTCAAGGATCCTACTAGCAACCAATTTTTCAAGAACAGCACCAGTATTTGCTCAGGTATTCTAATAACAGACTACATATCATAAAGGTTTAAAATCTTAAAAAAAAAAAGCATGTATGTCTTTACATCACTACACTAATGTCAATTCTTTATCCCCAGTGACTCCAGATTTTGCTCAGAAGGCACAGGTCTACATTCTAGCACCATCCATCAGTGATTTGAAAGCGAATAATAATAATAATAAGGTTTCTGTCACCTGTCTGCTGCTGGGCCACAGGCTCAATGCCTTTTCCATTACTTGGAAAGTAGAAAATGCCATTTCCACTCAGGATGTGACCAGAGAGGCTCCCAGAGTCCACATCAATGGAACAGAGAGTCTCCAAAGTGTCCTAAAGGTTCAGACTACAGAATGGAACAATTACAAGACTGTTTCTTGTGAGGTCAAACACTTCTGCTCCAAAGACTCAAAACAATACAACATCTCCAAAATCAGAGGCAAGTCCTGATTGATACCCTGACCTTAAAGGATCCTAATTTATTTATTCATTAATTCATTCATTTTGTTGGTTGTAAAAGGAGAGGAAAACCATGTGTGTGTGACTCAGCTTCTTAATTTACTGTTATTTTAATGAATTTGAATGGCCATAAATACAATTTTACTCCATGTCACACACCTGCCATTGGCCTACCAAAGCATGTTAAGGGGTTCGAAGGGTTATTTTCCAAACGCATAATAAGAATTAAGACACCTGGAAATATGCACTAATAGAAAAATAATAAAAGAAAAGCTGATGCAGTTACTGTTAACCTAAATGTGATTTTTCTATAAAATCATGTCTCAAATAGTTTATTCCTCATATATAACAATTTTTCAATAATGATATTATCAATAAAGAATGACCAAATTATCCATTTTATTAAGACAAATCTACATCTGTTTACCTAAAAGCTGTGAAACACACTATATTGCCAAAGGTTTTGGGACACCCCTCCAAATCACTGAATTCAGGTGTTGTTTTTCAGGGGTTGGGCTCGGCCCCTTTAATTCCAGTGAAAGGAACTCTTAATGCTTCAGCACACCAAGACATTTTGGATAATTTCATGTTCACAACTTTGTGGGAACAGTTTCCGGATGACCCCTTCCTGTTCCAACATAACTGCCCACCAGTGCACAAAGCAAAGTCCATAAAGACATGGATGAGTGAGTTTGGTGTGGAGGAACTTGACTGGCCTGCACAGAGTCATGACCTCAGCCTGATCGAAAACCTTTAGGATGAATTAGAGCGTGTCTTGGTATGCTGAAGCATTAAGAGTTCATTTCACTGGAACTCAGGGGCCAAGCCCAACCCCTGAATTCAATCATTTGGAGGGGTGTCCCAAAACATTTAGCAATACAGTGTACATCCATTCTTCAACCTAAAGCAACAGATTTACCTCTGACTGTTACAGGGCAAAAACACTGGAGACTCCTTCCATGAATGTGATAGAAATGTCTCTTTACAGAAGGCTTGACCATATTAAATGTTTGTCTTAAATTGAGACTTTACCTTATGTTTCATAGAACCTCAGAAAACTCCTACAGTGGTTATCAGGAGGAATCTTGCAGACATACAGAAGGAACACACCATAGTGTTGGAGTGTGCCGCAACAGATCTGCCCTCTGGTGAGCTCTTGGTCACCTTCCAGGCCAACGGCATCAAGTTATCTCAAGATCAGTACGTGGATCTGCCCCAAGGCCTGGACACTCTGACTAGACAAGTCACTGTTCCTATACAACAACCAACCACAGATAAAAGGTTTACCTGCCAGATTGAAAGCCAGTCTGGACGGTGGAAATCTGATTCTACAGGAAACATTTTTGGTGAGGAATATTTCCATCCCAATCTATTATTCACCAATATTTACAGGTCACAAGGACACTGGTAGAAATGCCAGCACAGTCAACATGGTGTATTAATTCTGGCCTTCAAATGTCCTCAACCTTAGCTTTTTGCTCAATTTGTAATTAGTCTCCACTTCAGATGTACATGGAATTTTTTTTTTTTTAAATCTTTGTGCAGTTAATTTTTTTTTTGCTTGTATCTTTCAAAACGCATTGAAGCATAATTAAAATGGTTTTATTTTTGAAATATAATAAATGTAATAACGCTGTAAAATTTTACTGAGGTTAATAAATACAGCCTTTTTGTCCCACAAGCTTCATATTGTTTCAAAATTCGCTTGCAAGTAAAAACCTCCCGTATTCCTTTTTATTTTGTTCTAGTCCTGATGGCCGTAAAACAAAATCAGGTTTTACTGCACTATTTTGCCAGTGTGATGTAAAGTGCACTGAAAATTATTGTTTTTTATAAATACGAAATAGAAACGAGTGAGCAAGATCAGCCTGAAATACAATATTTACATTTTGGTCCTAAATATTTGAGCTTCTCTCCAGGTGACCCTTCAGTGGAACTTTCAGTTGTTTCCGGTGTGGATACAAAAGGATCAGAGACTCAAAAACTTCTTTGCTCTGGAATTGGACTTAACCCAAAAATCACTTGGAACCCTGCAGCTGGGAATAATGCTCATATCGCCAGAACAATGGAAGCAGATGGCCGTGTTAAAGTGGTCAGTGAGATAACTGTTCCACAGCCAGACTGGAATAATGGAAATACATTTACCTGCCAAGTCAAGGATCCTACTAGCAACCAATTTTTCAAGAAGAACACCAGTATTTGCTCAGGTATTCTAATAACAGACTACATATCATAAAGGTTTAAAATCTTTATAAAAATAAAAAAAAAGCATGTGTGTCTTTACATCACTACACTAATGTCAATTCTTTATCCCCAGTGACTCCAGATTTTGCTCAGAAGGCACAGGTCTACATTCTGGCACCATCCATCAGTGATTTGAAAGCGAATAATAATAAGGTTTCTGTCACCTGTCTGCTGCTGGGCCACAGGCTCAATGCCTTTTCCATTACTTGGAAAGTAGAAAATGCCATTTCCACTCAGGATGTGACCAGAGAGGCTCCCAGAGTCCACATCAATGGAACAGAGAGTCTCCGAAGTGTCCTAAAGGTTCAGACTACAGAATGGAACAATTACAAGACTGTTTCTTGTGAGGTCAAACACTTCTGCTCCAAAGACTCAAAACAATACAACATCTCCAAAATCAGAGGCAAGTCCTGATTGATACCCTGACCTTAAAGGATACTAATTTTATTTATTTGTTTGTTGTAAAAAGAAAGAAAAAAGCCTTCATGTGCTTGACTCAGTTCCTTAATTTACTGTTATTTTAATGAATTTGAATGGCCATAAATATGATTTTAGTGTATTTCACACACTTGCCATTGGCATACCAAAGCATGTTAAGGGGTTCGATGGATCTTTTTCCATAAACATACAAGGAATAAGACTTGTAAATATGCCCTTTTACAAAAATAACAACCAGATGCAGTTACTCTTACTACCAAGCTAAATTTGAGTATTGTCTTATAGCAGGTCTCAATGTGTTTATACTTCTTATATCACAGTAATCGCTCATGTTCGTTTATTTTTTAAAAACATAAGAAGAATAAGGCATTCTGTTCCACAGAGGCTGCTCAGGTGCTTGTTCATTCTCTTGTCATTTTGAGACTGGACTTCTGCAACTCTCTACTGGCAGGTCTACCTCTAAATGCAATTCGTCCTCTGCAAATGATCCAAAATGCAGCTGCGTGACTTGTTTTCAACCTGCCTAAGTTCTCACACACAACACCCACTGCTGCATTCCCTCCACTGGCTTCCGGTAGCTGCACGCATCAGATTCACAACACTGATGCTTGCCTACAAAGCGCAAAATAGACCAGCTCCCTTTTACCTCAAAGCTCTATTCACTCCTCACACTGCACCATGCTCCCTCAGACCCCTCGAGCACTGCTCGACTGGTCCCACCATCTCTCAGTTTAGGCAAAATATGCATCTAGACTCTTCTCGGTTCTGGCACCAAGGTGGTGGAAATAACTTCCCCTCAATGTCCAAACAGCTGACTCACTGGCTGCCTCCAAACAACAGATGAAGATCTACCTCTTCCTGAAGCACTCAAACTAGCTCTTATTTTCCGGTTAAGTATTTAAAAAAAATGTTGTGCTATAATTCCTCCCAACAGAGTTTTTAAGGCTTAGTCTATGACCTAGTGAACCAGTATTGATGTATTCATTGATAGACTTCAAAGCACTTTTGCATGTCGCTCTGGATAATGAAAAAATGACCATATTATCCATTTTATGAATCTGTTTCCTGAAAAGCTGTGAAATATAAACATCCATCTTTCAACTTAAAGGTATAGCTTTAGCTCTGATTGTTACAAAGTACACTGAAGACTCCCTCCAGTGTCCCTTTTAAATGTAAAATAAATTTCTCCTTACAGAAATCTTGACCATAAAGTGCTTTTTCTTAATATCTTCATTAGAATTAGACATATCCACCACACAAGCCCCTATGAATCAGCTGTTACTAGAAGAAGTGCATTAATGTAAACCTGTAACCCGAACAACTGACCAATAGTGCTGTATCTGTGATTAAGAGTCACTTATGATATGGGCATATTGCTAGTTAAACAACTACTGAAATTCTAACCTTGTATTTGTTTAGAGCCTAAAAAACCCACCGTCCAAATTCTCAGTCCTAGTGACGACGAACTGTCTGGAAAGGGCAAAGGAGCTCTTCTCTGCTTGATCAAGGACTTTCAACCTGCTGAAATCTCTGTGCACTGGGAGCTGAATGTCAAGCGGCTGGATGCATCTCACTTCACCAACAGTCCAGTCGGCATGCACTCCGAGAGTGGTGGTTATTCCATGCATAGCACACTGACGCTAACATCAAAAATGGAGGATGGCACTTTTTCTTGTGTGGTTATCCACGAGTCGTCTGACACGCCAATCAAAGGCACAATAAAAAACATATACGGTCAGTAACATCACATCCTGTCACTGGTGAAAACAGCTTGCTTAGTTTATGTATAATTTACATCAGTGTTCATCTGAACTACAAATGTTCATGAAATTGCTGACGATCAAATCTAGATTACTATTTAGTTCCATTTATTAACAGAGCATATAAATGCTTGTACTTTTTTTTACTTAGTCATACAATTTTTAAATTAAAATTCTTTTACTCTCAGAGCCTGTAAAATAATAATAATAATATTAATAATAATAATAACAATAAGAATAAGAAGAGGAAGAAGAAGGAAGGAGGAGAATAAAAACAATCTGCACAATCAAATTTAAGAAGTATGGTCATTTATATTACATATTCAGAATTATACTTGAATGAACAAATATATCTCACAGCATTATAATCTACCATCATATACTTAAACCTTTTACACTATAAGCAATAACTGACTGTTGACATCACTGAAATCTGTCTTTGTTTTTCTCACCTCCCTCTGGGTCCATCATCCAGCCTCTATAAAGCAACAGGAACCCTCTGTGAAGCTGCTTAACAATCAAAATGAGCTGTTGTGTCTGGTGTATGATTACAGCCCATCTGCCATTAACATCACCTGGCTCCAAAATAGTGTTAATTTAACACATGGGAACAGAACCAGCAGCCCTGCCAAAGGGTCTGATGGAAAATTCAGCATTCAAAGCCACCTCTATGTCCAGGCCTCAGAATGGGCACCTGGAGACACATACACTTGCCAGGTTGAGCACATCACTGGCACCACCACTCACTCCATCTCCAAAACAGGTGAATTTATTTTGTTTTTATAGAATTTATTAAAGTTTTCCAGGGACTTATCCTGTTCAATATACAATTCTGTTAAAGAATGCTAGCATCTTTGGTGTTTAATTCAACCTTTACTTAAACGACAAAGCTGAAATTATTCAATAAGCACAGATGAACAAAATCTTTACTTCTCTTCAGGTTGAAGTGACAAAATAACAAAAATCCTTTCTTCTTAAAGAATTTATTGAAGAGTCAATATACTTTGATGAGAACAAGTCTGAAGCTGCATCACTGGATCAGTCTGAGGAAACCTGGAACATGGCCTGTGCCTTCATCATACTCTTCATTATCTCTCTCATCTATGGATGTTCAATGACTCTGGTCAAAGTAAAGGCTGCTTGATCAGTTATTTAGAAAGTTTAGATTAATCTAATGCTTTTTTTTTTGCTGTATTGCATTTGCTTAAATGAAAAATTGATGGATTTTGTTTTTCAAATAAAGGATATATATTCATGTTTTATCAATCTATTGTTAACAGCAGTGACATTTCTTTTTACTATTTCACCTGAACATAGAGACACAAGTTTTCTCATCAAAATCTAATAAAATATGCACAACATACCCATGTACCTCCTACAACAGACTCCTCAAGTATAAGGCACACAAAGATGTTAACTAGGATTCCTTCTTTCTGCTCCTAATGCTAGATGTGTAATTTACCAGGTAGATATTTAAGGTTTGTTAAGGCTTCTGAAATAAAAAAAAATTTAAAAAAAAGAGGGGAAAAAAAACATACATTGTGTCAATGTGTAATCATTTATTTTTATAATAATAAAGATGATAATAATAAAAATAATAATACTAGTAGTTCATGCTCACTAGTCTGACAAAATATCAAAGCTCAATTGTCAACTTTCACATCACCTTCCAGTCTCTCACATTAGTGTAATATTACACCGTTTTGTTGCCTGAACTTTAGGTGATCTGCATGTGGTTCTTTCCCAACGGAGAGTTCCTTAAACACTCTGAATTTGGTGAGCCCTTTCCAGAATCAAAATCCATGGACTCCCTTAAACTGCAAATATGCCATTTATTTGAGCAATTAGAGGAGCATATTTTTAACGTTCTGCTTATACACATGTGGGTTTGAAACTCTTTTGAAGCACTTCCTGTTTTTTAAAGCATTATTTATTCTTGTTTTCAGTTATGATTTTTGAGTTAACTCTTTCTTTTAACTTTATTTCCAAGTGAGCAGTCTTTAGACCATTTTAACCAGTCTTGAAAAAGAAAATAAACACCACAACTTACCTTATGAGAACCTAAACAATAATTGAAGCAATAATAGAAAAGTATCAAATGAACAGATTAATGAAGGGTGCACATTAGGGATGCCACAATACTCAATATAATATTGAGCCGTTCGGTACAACCTCCACGGTTCAGTACGCGCATGTGAACAGTGGGGGTTTTTTTCGGTCTTTCCTTAAAATAATAATAACCATGTGTTTTATTAATCTCTGAACCGCATGTTTGTGTTTGCCTGTACTGCATGTCGAGGCGCTGAGACAGACACGCCTCCCCACGAGTAAATATCCAGTCAGTGAGCGCTAAAGTTAGGGCCGCTTAACCACGCTTGCGATGCTGATGTCAGATTTCACAATTTTCAAACCTGTGGTGTGGGAACATTTCGGATTATTTGTTGACTATGATGCCGAAGAAACAAAAATGCTAAACAAAAAATGACTGTGTGTAATCACTGTTCCACACGAGTTACCTACTCAAATAGAAACACTTCCAACATGACCACACATCTGCAGCTCCATCACCCAGAGATATCACTGTCTGGAAGCAGGATGGCAGAGCAGGTAACACAGGCATCCAAAAACTAACAGTCCCTAGCTGATTCCTTCCAGCATTCGCACCCAACTGGTTCCGAGAGACACAAAAATAATTATAATATAATAACTGCTAAAGATTAGCAGCCGTTTTCGGTGATCAGTGATGTGGGCTTACGGCAACTTATAAAAGTGCTCAACCTGTGTTACACACTACCGACACAGACTTTTTCCCGACCTCTACGAAAAAAACACGCAAAAAAATCGAAAACGAATTGGCTAAAGCACAAAGCCTTGATCTAATAACAGGTAGTTGGACCTCGCGGGTAACAGAGTTATCACACCGTGACTGGTCATTACATAGCGGATTGGGGGGGGGGGGGAGCGCTGTCCAAACCCGTCTCTTGTAATAAAGACATCCAAGCGTTAATTTTTATATCTCACTATTTTCAGTACACTATGAATGTGTACAAGTTGATTTTTGCATTTAAGTAAAATAAAGAGAATTGCAACTAAAACCAGTTTTTTTTTCTTCTTAGCATACTTACTGTTCCTGTCACCTAAGTAAAGGGTAAAAAAAACTAATTTGCCAAGCCATCTGAACCGAACACCGCGGTTAAAAAAAACGCGGTACGTATTAAACCATGGGTTAACTGTATTGTTGCATCCCTAATGCACATACATAGACGCAAGCACTTCTTGGCCGTGCATATTAGTGTGTAATATTTTGTTTAATATCATAAATTCATCGGGGCTTGAACCTAAACACCATGAACTGATTTGATTAGCAAAGCAGAACACCTGATCGCTTGAGAGCTCTCACGTCTTCACATGTGTGTTTCGGTGTCTATCTGTGTGTTGCTTCAGGCTCTGATAGTCACAGCTGGGGTGAGAAATTGATTTGAAACCGTGAACTGGGACTTTTTTCGCAGAACAAATTTGCATTTCAAAGTACCTATATGAAAATTATCTTTATCTTTCATCTCTACATTATTTATACTTTATTTATACACTGTGATCATGGTTAAGCTAGTCATTATATTAAACTGCTGAAAATTCACCCACAAGTTGACCATGCAGAAAATGTTCAGAATAAGTCCAGTGTGCTTTGCAGTTTGAGCAGAATATTAACATTATCGATATGTTTTTTAAAAAATTAATGCAAATATTTAATCAATACAAATTTAGAATATTTATATTCAAACAAGCATGTCTGCTCAAAATCCAAACTAAAAATGCAAACCTTTTGCCAAAATATGATCATTCACACACAAAATAGGAAAATTAAAATACTATGGGAATCAAGTCTAAATTATTAATTTAAATATAACAGTGTGATATGTAACCAAGTAGATCAGTTCGTAAGGTTATTATAAGAAATGAAGAGTTCCATTTCACACCATCTTTACTTTTTTTAAAAGCGTGGTTACTGAATAATGACTCTCACAGGAACAGGATGCATCTGTTCTCTAAACCCCAGCACCTTGTGCTTTCTTTATTCAAAAAATGCAAATACGAAAACAAAACAAATAAACTTTTTAAATGAACTTTAATGGCACAAAGCGTTTCGTATTGTGTTTCTTTTTGCTTTTTATTTAACGGTTGATTTTAGAAAACTGAAAAAAAGAAAAAAAAAATAACCCACACAAGAAGCAGCTGCATAACTTTAAAACTATTTTTCCCTTGTTTCACCATTATCCTCGGTATGTATGAGACGAATACCAGTGCGTGGCAAATTTCCAGCTCTTACAGACGTGAAATTTTGTGCTTAATTATATTTTTAACACATACTTTGCAAATACACTGAAAACCAGACAGTTGTGGGATGACCATGTTAAAGAATTCAATTTCACTACTTAAGATTAAGGGCCTCAAGCCTAAGAACCTAGTGGATGACTTAACATGCTTCAAGGGTCAAACTGTAGAACGTTCCCCATCATGTCCAGTACACAACTTGTGGTGTTATGCAAGCTGAACAGTAGACAATTGGTCATAAAACTAGCTATTCTTCAGGCACAATGTCTGTCTAAGCAAAAATGTTGTAAGATTACTGATCACTGTTGCTTAGAATCTACTGTATCGGTCTAAATAACCCTGTTCTGGAAACTGAAATAAAAATAAATAAATAAATAAATAATAAACAAACACAAATTTACATATTTATCTCAATCAATCACTGCTTTGTAGGTTCTTGGGTACTAGCTGAAATTGTCCTGACTTTGTCTTTGACGTGCACGAGAATGAATTATTCAAATTATTTTTTAAATATCTAGAACAAATACAAAATCCAGAATAAACTGAAACTGCAGTCTTTGAAAAAATGAAGCACAGCCCTTTCATCATTTTCAAAATGAGCATTTCCCTACTGACTTACTAAAACAAACTACTGCACACAAAACAAAGAAAAGTAAAAATTCTTTTAAAATAAATATATAAACAAATATATGTTGATTATAATATAATGTTAATTCTGATTACAAGCAGATGCAAAATAAGTGCCAAAATCTGATACATTCCTATGTAGCATAAACCGTGTGGTGTTGGGGCTCATTTGCTAAATGTTTTTCTATTACAAACATTGACGAGACATTGCATTGCCAAAAAAAAAAAAAAGCAGCCAAAAAGCGTCTCACCCTGAAAGAACACATCCAAAGATGCCCTTTATTACTGAGCACAAAATCTTAGTCTGTATTTAAACAAGCCAATTTCTTTTTCCTATATCTAAGAACTTAGTTTTTTAACTTAAGAACAACATTCTGTAAGAACTATACTATGTCACTCGAGATTCTGGCAATTTACTTCAAAAGGTCTTTCAGAGACTTGAAATGTTCATACTATCAGCATCACAATTAATAAAAGGCTGTTTTTGCTTTCGTGAGAGTGTGTGTGTTTGCCCATAACCCCTGAGCCCAGCTGCGGTTGTGCAAGAACCACTTAGCTGCAGAGCCACGATCCAGATTAAAAAGCTGCTCCTGCTCCTGACTGACAGCGTTGTAATGAATGCTCAGTTTTGGGTTTGGTATCAGTGCTGCTGAAAGCAGGCGGCATCCAGCTGCCAAATACACACTCTCCACTGCCACCTCATGGCCAGAGCACCTAAAACACACAAACACTATAAAAAAAAAAACCTGCAAGTAATTCCTTGCTTCTGCACCTTACCTTTGAATACATTTTCAGACACTACCAAGGTGCCTTAGAGGTCATAGAGAAAGGAGCTATATGCATTTTGCATTGTTTTAATTGTATTAGCCAAAGTGTTTAATATGTCAGTGGGACAGTTCACACATGGAAAACTGCACACCAAAATTCCATGAAATACTGTACATATATTAACATCAGTACTGACATTTGACCTTGCTGTAAGCCTTGAGTAGATTTCTGTCTGTTAAATAGGAAGAAAAAAAAATCTGACATTTTGGAATCTTTCATGCGCAAGGTAACAGCAAAACCATAGATCAATCACTCCATCTGCTGGTTACACTGATAACTGCACTTAATATCCAACCATTCACCCTATACAGAATGCAGTCAAGGGGTACCTTTTAAGTTTATACTTATACATTTCACGGCTAGAAGTTTTTGCCAGTTTTTTGGCTTTGTTGTTATACCTATAATTATGAAAACAGATGAAACATCAGACCTCTTTTTAAAAAAAAAATTATGAAAATACAGTAAAACTACACCAAGTTACATATGTAACCCAGTTTTCTGAGAAGTGAACGAGAAGCCTCATCATGGCTGACGCTATGGGAATGCTTCTCTGAGGAAATTGTGTCTGAAGCTCTGTGTGCACACACGCCAATTTAAAGGCTCGGATAGGACACGTGACAAAGAGAATATGCTCCAATAAGTCCATATAAAAGACATCTATGTCACATTACTCCAGCTTCTACTTGTCTGAAGGAAGAGCGAGTGGATGCCTGGGGTGTGGCAAGCGTCGCAGCGTCTCATTCCCTTCTCAGGGAACTGGGTTACATTCGTAACTTGGTGTAGTTCCCTTTCGGGGGAACTCAACTCTGCATCATGACTCATGCTATGGGAAGGTCAATACCCACATCACCACACGCCCATTGATATCTGTCCCAGGAGCCGGGAGAGAGCACGAGCAAACCGGGAATAGAAAATGAATTACCCCTGAAGGAGTGGGGTCCAGGTCCAGGTTTTAGAATCTGATAAAGGTGTACAGAGAAGACCAGCCTGCCGGAGCCAAATTTCATAGAGGGGAAACACCCCTGGCCAAGGATGGACTCAGCTGCCTGGCACAGCACAGAAAACGAGAGACCAGAGGGTGCTTACCCAAGAAGACCCCTAGGACAAGTTTGTGGTTTGCAGCAATGTCGGCCACGAACAATTTTAAAAGTAGAGCGGGACAGGCCCCAAGAAAGCCGAGACTGCAAAAACTCCAGCACTGTACTGACCGGGCAGTGAACTGGGTCCTGACAGCACTCACCGCACCAGAGGTGAAAAAGCCTCCACTTCAGAGGATACCGCTTTCTAGTAGAGAGAGCCCTAGCGTTCAACAGCTTCTCCACTACCTCAGATGAGAAGCCTGCCTCTACAAACTGGTTCCCCTCAGGGGCCAGACACAGAGCTTCCACATCTCGGGGCAGGGGTATAGGATTGCCCCCTGCAGCTGAGAGAGAAGATCTTTCCTGACAGAAATCTCCCAAGGAGCACAGAGACTAGGTCCGCGAATCAAACTCGAGCGGGCCAGCAAGGAGCCACTATAAGAAGGTGGATCGTGATGCACTCTGGCTAGGACTTCTGGGAGCAGAGCTACTGTGGAAAAGACGTACAGGTGTAGCGTCGGTCACATCTGTACCAGAGCATCCAGGCCCAGAGGGGCTGGGTGAGAAAGGCAATACCACAGTACAAAGTGGATCAACTCCTTGGACAGATCCACTTCAGATCCAGAAGTTCTCCACCACCTGTGGCTCAGCACCTGCCCCGACAGGAAGCCTGCATCCTGATTTATGTGCCCTGTGATGAAAATTGCTCTCAGCAAAGGAAACCTGGTCTCTGCCCAGAGCAGGATCTGCTGTGCCAATCTGAACAGAGGGCACAAACGCAGACAGCCCTTGATGGCCGATATAGGAAACTACTGTAGTGCTGTCCCAACACATGGTAGCCCCTGAGGTGGGGTCAAGTGTTTCAATGCTAGAAACACAGCCCTCATCTCCAGGCAATTTAGGTCCCATGAGAAATGAGGGTCCTCCCAGAGACCCTGGGCGGGGCAGTCATCCAAGACTGCTTCCCAGCCCTAAAGCGAGCTGTTCGTCGAAAGAGTCTTGAGACAATGATGCTCCCCTAGAGTGGGACCCAAGGTCAGGAACAGGGGTCTTTTCCACATAAGAAAGGTAAGACGCATGCGGTGGCAGCTGCCTGCGTTGGGGGGGGACACAGCCTGAAGTGAGGAAGTGGTCGTCAAGCTTTGAACGAACGATGCTAACGTCCTCTTCAGGCCAAATTAAAATAGGAAAATGAGAAAGGAAAGGACCAGTCTCTTCTTCTGCCAACTCAACCTGTGAACTCCATGATCTAAGCCATGAGACGCAGAAGCTTGGCCTAAAAATACAGTCAAGCAGGATCAGAGCTTACGAAAGGGACACAGACATACAGAGCACTTTCTGATGTCAAAGCTGGAGTAATCTGACGTAGATGCCCTTATACGGACTTGGCGGCATATATTCCCTTCGTCAAGTGCCCTATCCGAGCCTTTAAATTGGAGTGTGCACACAGAGCTCTCAATGAAGCATTCCCATAGCATCAGTCATGACGCAGCATTGAGTTTCTTCGAAAGGGAACTTCCATCTCTCAAGTTTGTGCTTCATTGTCCCTCAATTATTGTGGGAACATGTGATTAAATTTAAATTCCAATAAATAGGATATCACGGAAGGTACGAACTAAAATAGCAAGAGTAATCATTTAGTGGTGCAATCAGCAACATGAAACGTGTAAGATGTGAACAACTTGCACATTAAGAACTTACCGTTTGAGTGTGATAAGCAGTGGCCGCGAAGAGTCACTGAGATTTTGAAGGCTTGTACAGATGCAGGCAATAAACATCTCAAAAGCCAGAGTCATCTCAATCTCTGTGAGACTACAGGGCAAAGCCAAGCTGTCCTTGTCACATACAACCCCAGAGTAATAACCAGCAGAATGAGCACCTGACAGGCAGAGGGTAGACATCATGTAAATTTTGTGGTGACTTGATTCCTTAAATGCTAAGGTGCTACAGAGCATCCTTACTGTGATCATGCCTTTTTTATTTCTTAATTTATTTGAGCCTTAAACAAATAGGTTCACTGTAAAGTTGATCTTTTGATCAGGCACACCATCAGCTTTTCTCGTGGATTTTAAAAAATTAAAAAATATGTTTGACGGTCTCTGACATTTTTAAAATATCATTTATTTAGGTAGATCAATAAACCATATTATTCATCACTCTAAACATGTTAATGTAAATAATGACATTATTCTCAAAATATTACGAATTTAATCCCGTACTGCTACGAATCTCGTGATTTTTACTTTATTCTCATAGTGTTAACTTTATTCGCGAAATATTACTACTTTGTCACAATTTTATTTCGTTTGACTTTTTCTGGAATAACTACCAGTTAAATTTTGCATTATAATGACTTTAATCTCAAGAGGTTTTCCATTTTAATTTTTATCTTTGCACAGGCATCTTTAAAGTTGAACAAAAAAAGTTATGCGCAGATGGCAGGACAACACCAGCGCAATTAAGTATTTACAAAGCACAAAAATATTTTGCAGCTTTACACTCAGGTAAATTTATACATATATAATAATATTTACATTTTAAATGAATATGTATTAAAGTGTGTATGTATATATATGTATATATATGTATGTATATATATATATATATATATATATATATATATATATATATATATATATATATATGTATGTATATATATATATATATATATATATATATATATATATATATATATATATATATATATATATATATATATATAAATATAAATATATAAAGTGCTCTGGCTAGAGTTGTACCATGTGCCATCTGGTGGAAATTCTGTGAAGTACAACACATGCATTTAAATACCAAAGCGCCGACTTGCAGAATCGCGGGAATAAGCGCTCATTTTTAAATGCCAGATCTGTACAATGACACTTAAAACAAAAAGAAATAAGAATATCAGAGAAGAGTATGTGACTCACGTCTGAACAGAGTCCTGGCACGGCTCCAGCTGTTCTGTTTGCCTAGTTTGTGAATGAGTTGTTGAAGTTCTGTTGTGTCCGGTAGGATTCCCTGAATCAGCATGAATTCTAGTGTGTCTGCACCAACCGGCAACACATGATTTATCACACACCTTTGAAGGTGTGCATTAAACATGGTACTGTACTCACTCGCCTGAACACCATCTAATCAGCAAGCATACAACACATTTAAATGTAAACCACACGTGACGTAACAATTCCCTGGAAAGTACACACCATAACCGAAAAAAATGTGTTATTTTAATACGACATTTAAGTAACTTTAAAATTCTAGCATACACCTGACCATTACACACAGACGTGGGCCTTCCCCAAACTACTGCCACAAAATCTTTGTATGCTGTAGGTCAGTGCCAAAAGAATGAAATGAGTTTCTTATGACTCACCCACTGGCTGTTTAAGCCCAGGCAAATTGGTAAGGACTTCCAGTGTGTCTCTGTATGATGTCTTCTCAGCGAGCAGAGTCAGTACTCTCCTGCGGTTCTGTATGTCTGCCTGGTCACATGGCCATGCACTTGAGCTCACAAACCATTCATTAGCTACAAATCACATAAAACAAATAAAAAAGAGCATGTGTCTCATTTTTTTTCAAACTTGTCTGCTTGACCCATGTGCCCCAAGATTTCTTTACATTTAATTCCTTGTCCCCCCCTGATTAGAGATATTAGAAAATTGCTCAACTTGACAAATGGATTTTGCCATATACCCTTTACACCCACGTAATGTTGCACAGATTACTACAGTTATAGCAATTGAAAGGGATGCATAGCAGAAAATAGTGAACACTAGGTGGCAGCAGTAAATAGCAGATGGTCCAGACACATTCAGTCACCAGCAATCTGTGGCATATTTGGGTCAGGTGTATAGATGCATTATTAAACAGTGGGAAAATATAACTGAAATGCCAGTTTTTACTGCCAGTACACAGTACTGATCTGAATGCATGTGGTTACCTTTGAGCATGTTCAGCGCTCCTTCTATGCTACCACTATTAAGGAAGAACTCTGTTGCAATGGTGACAAGCTGACAGCGAGATGCTCCATTTTCACTACTAAAGAGTCCTTTGAGCATAGTGAATTCCATCTGCAATCTAGACATCACGCACAATAGCTTCAAACCCTACACAGACAAAACAAAAGCAAGCAACCTTTAAAAACAAACCAGAAAAAAATTCAGATCTTTTCTTTTGAACTGTATTTCACCTATTCAACTCATAAGAATCTTTTTAAAAGCAGAGATTAGCCTAAGAACTAATCTGCAAGCACCTTGGTCCAGTCTTGGGTTCTGTAATAGCTGAACATCAGTGAGACTCCTACTCGTCCCAGAAAGCTTTTAATCATCTCATCTGCTGGCACTTCCTGACAAACTAGACAGGACCACACAACCAGACACTGACATAAGAGTGTACTACTGCAGACTAAAACGTAAAGCTTTGTAGGGAAACCATATGTAAAACTAAGTACCTGTGCATGCAGCTAACATTTCCATTGATCAGCTATAACATTAAAACCACTGATAAGTGACATGAACAACAGTGATTATGCAATTCTACACATTCAAACTAGTTCAAGCTCTGCTTAACTGCCATGCAGCAAGCCAGACTTCAGCAGCCTAAACACATGATCAGTGTACCTGACTCAGCAAATGGTTCATAAGGCAGAGTCAGTTTGTCTCTAGACTCTTTCAGCAGTGCCGTGGTGATGCAGCAGCAGAACCTCGACAGCTCTCCCGCACTGTGACGACCTCCACACACAGAGCAGAACACGCGTGCTAAAGCAGGCCAGTCCTCTTGCTGCTTACAAAGCTACACACACACAAATGTTGAAGCTTAAGAGCAGAATTCATCTATGTAACTTTATATTTATGCACTCACACTGCTAGAGAAAAACAAAATGAAATGTTTGCTTCATTTGTTTTCAGACTGTGGAAAAATGGGGAAAAAACTTATCTACAAAACAGGATTTCCTGTTTATTTAAATGCTATGGTTTGTTCTTACTGATAAATATTACAACACATTCTTACAGCATTTTTATTAAAAAGCTCGAATCACTATTTACATGTTTTAATTCAATTATTCAAGCATGCATCATCAAGATGTAGAACAATGTATTCCAAAGTAAAACACAATTTCTAAGTCTCATTTATAGTATTAAATCCTCTAATAAGACCAGATAAGATGAGAACAGGAAATGCAAATACGATATCAAGTAACTAAGGACATAATCAACAACACAAAAAAAACATAATTGGAAAAAGACAACCAACCAGACAGATAGATAATCATCCTGCAAACACAAAATGTTTACCTACTGTTGTGAACAAATTCATACCATTCTGGGAACATTTGATTTTGGTTAATAAAGAGAGCACTGTTTCCAAAATTGACAACTGACATGGTACTATATTTTTAACTAATTAACAAACTATATGGAGAAAAAAAAACCAAGGAGCCAAGAGTAAATGTGTATACTGTGTGTCTCACCTCCACTCGGACTACAGCCTGGCCTAACTCTGACGGCTCAGCAGTGTGTGGGTTAGTGGCCAGCGCCCTACATACACACAGAGCAGGTGTTTGCATAGGGTGGTGTGTAAGCATGGGAGAATGAATGCATCTGAACTTTTAGCATTTAAATTTTTAGCACATAATACTTCAAACTTACATTTCATCTGTGACTACGTTTCTAATTTACGACAAGTGGTAATGTGGAAAAGACCCACCTGCATTTTACTGCACAGAAAATGTCCATTAGACGTCTGGACACTTGCAAATACTCGAGATGAAGCTGCATCATCTCACACTGCTCAACACTGAACACACACCCCGCCTCTGTAATCTAAACATAGACACATGAACAGCATCAATATTCTGTCCCACCACTTCTCCAAAAGCTGGCTTATCCAAACAGGAGCTCCAGCAGTACACAAGTATCTCCACTGATGATCATAGGCCGTCAGGCTTTTTCCAATAGGGCTGCTGGAATTTGATTTCTGTTGTCTTAATTTGTTTTCCCGCTCTGTGCAAAGCTTTGTTGCTATATTGGTTACAGCCAACTCTTGGCTTAAACCTATTAGTCCAAGCTGACATTGATGGCATCATCATCCACACTCCTTTAAATCTGTTTGACTGCTGTACAATTATGTTTCTCTGAATACACAATCGTGAAATCTGAAAATTTCCATTACATATAAAAGAACCATTGAAATGGTTCCTCGTGGTGGACATATTGACCATCAATATGCTGCTCAAATTGTTTGTACATGTCTAAGTATAAGGGAGCAAAAAAACAAGCACCTCCTTACCATTAAAACGTTAAAGGCGACACTTCATTGTACGCCTATATATTTAATTGTTGAAATTTTCAGTAAAATGACTTGAAACACGTGTGTAAATCACCTTTGACGTGAGATGTATGAGCTCAGGGACAAAGTTTAGGATTCCTCTTTCCCGAACATGTTCATAAAGTGCTATCACAAACTCAGGAGGGGGCTGAACACACACAAACACACATGATCAGTAGCCAATTTCAAACATTTTCATACTGTTCAAGTACATTTTCAAGACTATGGAATGGACAAGAATGGACACTGCACATAATACCGCCATTTCAAAACAAGCCAATGATTTGAACAACTGTCAGTTAAATAACATTCCAGACAAGTGTCAATTAAATAAAATTCTTAATTGTTAATTTGGAGAGCTCTCATCAATACTCACCATTCTCTTTTGTGTGAGGAGTGTGTTGATGACTGACACCAGGTCCTTGAGCAGTGCCAATCTGAGCAGAGATGAGAGCAACTGGTTCACAATGTTCTCACTAAAAGTCACACCAGGAGAATTTGTCCTATAATAAGCAGTAAAAATCTCCTCTGGAGACAAAGAGAGAGTGAGAAAGATTGATGATCTGTTCATTAGGGGGTTGGGATTGGTCTCTTATGTTAAACCAAGATGTAATCATGTGTGGGAGTGTGAAGCTCTAAACATTGCGCACATAGCTTTAACAGTGCTTATCTCTTTACCTGCTCGCTGGACCAAAGGAGGAGTACCAACACAACAGAACTTCTGCACAATATCCATGCAAAACTGCACCAGAAACAAGCAGTTTATCTTAGAGCTCAATTAGTTATATGTTCATACTGTTATTAACCCTTTCATTTAAACACTTACCTTTTCATCGTCTTCCCTGGGTACATGAAGGAACCAGCAAACACTTCTTAAGCATGTGTGATGTTCACTGAAGTAGTACCAGCAATACTGGTAAACAGAAAGAGCACCAGATTCAGAGATTCCTACACAAATATTACAGGATGCATAATTTTTTTGTTCTTTGGTGGACTGGTTACTCACGGAAGTTGGCAATGGTCTCACAATGTTGACATCTTTCCCTGCAGCAGTATGAACTGCGCAAATAGTGACATAAGGCATTGTATTTAGCGTGATAAACACTTCATTATGCATCTACATATCTGTGGAGGTTTGGACTAGGTATTATTAAGGTAAATAAATAAATAAAAGAAATAAAATAAAAATATTCGGTATTGTTTCCCAGTGTATAAATGTATATAGAAACAGCATATGATGTAAGCCAAGCAAAGTCTTGTATGGTTCTAAATAAGTATTATAGGAGTACATGTCTACAGGATGTGATTATTCACAGCATTCAGAGGACCCACCATTGTTGTTTGCATCATCCTCCAGCCCTGTCCATCCAGGATTCACTCTATTGACATACAGATCAGTGGTTTGTTTATTATTACAAGCTGGAACCATCTAAAAGGGAAGCACATAAGTACAAACACCATTACCAGCATTTGTAACGTGCTCAAGCAAAAGACTGGATGAACAATGTTAATGGTGCACAATAGCACCCAAATCAACCAGACCTGTTCTTGTTGGACTACTGGGGTAACTGGGGGCCACGTTGTACCAAACGTAGGCTGACTTTTGGAGCCCTTAGCAGATGCATTCACCTCCCCTGTGTAATTGTGGAAAGACGCACAATCCATTTCTCACTCAAATTTCTAAAATCCAGTACAAGCTTTATCTACTGCAGTCTACTGTTAAACACATCTTTATATTTGGCTCTTGTAAATCATAATGCTTCTATTCTAGGCATGCACGAATCCAGTCCTGGAGGGAAATCACTAAGGTGTGCTGTGTGCTGGATTCCATCAGTCCAAGACTGGAGTAGTGCACAACTGGTTCACTCAAACTGAGAAACCCTTAAGAATCACAGACCTTTGAAAAAATCATCATTACTCTGCACATGGACATCACCACCAGTCTGGAAATTGCTCCTGGAAAATATAAAATATTCAATTTAATGAAATATTCAAAAAACTATTTAATCAAGTTACTTACATAATCAAACGATAATTTATTCTACTGTTTTATTTAGAAACACTTATGATGCAAAACTTTATGATGTAAAGGTATACAGTGGTATCCGTCACAAATCCATCATGAATTAGGAGACCTTAACATCCACATGAATGCCTGGACCTAGGGTTTCCCAGCAGAACGTTTTCCATGGATTTACACTGCCTGAGTCAGTTCGTCTTATGTAGTAACTTAGTGGTTAAGGTGGACTACTGATGCGAAAGTTGTCAGTTCAAATCCCAGGTCCACCAAGCTGCCACTGCTGGGCCCCTGAGCAAGGCCCTTACTCAGCTGTAAGTCGCTCTGGATAAGAGCATCTGCAAAATGCCAGAGATGTAAATGCTTAAGGTCCCAACAGTGGAAGGTACGTGGTACTGGTGCTTGAACCTCAACCCTTCGATCAACAACCCATTGCCTTAACCATTTGAGCTACTTTTAGTAGTGGATACACAGTAGACCCCCATACACAGTAAGCTGTGATATGCTATCTGTTCTGACACCTTTCTGTCATAGCCAGTATGAACTGTTTCAGCAATCTGAAGCTCTTTGTTAGGATTGGATCCCCAGAAGCATTGAGGAACCTTGGGTAACCTGTCACCAGTTCATCCAATTGTCCTTCATAGGTGGCCCATGCTGAGCCCCTATCCACTGCCAATGATGCTTACAATGAGTATATGAGCATCAGAATTGGACCATGCAGCAAAGGAAGTCTGACCCGATGATAATTTTTTTTTCCCCCACTTACCTGTGGAAGAGATGGGACGAGGATGCACTATGGGAAGAAGGCAAGGAGACAAAGCAATGTGAAGCTTTGGGCAATGATCTGCTGGGAAACTATGTGGTCTGGAACTCATGTGGATGCTACTATGACATTTACCACCTATCTAAATATTGTTGCAGACCAAGTACAAGTTTTAATGCGTCCCCCTTAAAGTGTTGTTGAGCTGTAATTGTAGATCACTAACTTTAACTAATTGAAATGTCAAAATATGATGACAAAACACAGACTGAAGTTTAAATATTACGTTTACGAAATACAAGACATGCACAAACACACACAAATCCAACATACCTTTTTGTCTCTAAGCCCCAGGCTATCCTCTTCGGTCTTCTGACCAAGCTTGTCTGGTCAGTCTGCATGCACATGTTCTTTCCCATCTGAAGTGCAGCTGGATTAGCTTTAGAGGCTGGTGGTTCTGCCATACTCATAACAACGGTCCCAAAGAGATCTGGGTCATCCTGAATTACATCAAGCACAATGGCATCGTCTTCGTAAGCTCGCATAACATCCAAGTCACCACCAGTAACCACTGAGCCTTCTGGGGCAGGGAGAGGTGAAGGACTTTGGTTAGCCTTGCCAGTCTCGCACACCTCATCTTCTGCAACATCTTCCTCTGGGCTTTTGGCAGGAGACATGCTACTGAAATCTTCATTACTAGAGGAAAGGAAATCTCTGTTTGTCGAGGTTTCAAAGAGTGCGTCCTGGGTACTGCCTCTAGTGCAGGTTGTGGAAGAAGTGCTTTGGTTATTAGTTTTGGTGTGCAAAATATTCAGGCTGCATGGACATCTATTCTCAAAATCAGTATCACATTTCTGCTCCTCTGAGGAA
The DNA here is from genome assembly GCF_019097595.1 of Hemibagrus wyckioides. Taxonomy (NCBI): domain Eukaryota; kingdom Metazoa; phylum Chordata; class Actinopteri; order Siluriformes; family Bagridae; genus Hemibagrus; species Hemibagrus wyckioides. The sequence goes on from NC_080711.1 coordinate 22,077,920, forward strand.
GGGTGTTTTGGTTCCACACTGGAAGGTACCATCACTGTGGGGGTCTCTGGTTCTTCTCTGGAATGCTCAATTTGCGAAAAAGTTTGAAAAGCACCTTGTTGGAGGTGTGGAAGGGAATCTGGAAAATGGAAAGTTGAAGCCTCTGTACCATTGTCATTATCCTCAAGACACCTCCTTGACATGGAACTCTGTCCTCTATTTATGGATAAATCAATAAGATCAGCAGACTTAGTGTCCACAGTACTGATCAACGCAACAGGAATCAGCTTTGGCTCGTTACTATTCATGACTTCTGAGGAACGAATATCCACATTAACTAATGTCATAGCTTTTCCTGGATTTGTTTGGCCTTCTGGTTGATCTTCTGAAGTCTCCTCAAGAGCTGGAGAGGCCAACACCTTCTCATTCTGCATTGTGGATTGTACTTGCCCTTGGCTATTTTGAACCTGAACACTCCCATCATTTGGCTCGAAACCTATAAGGCTTTCTTTCATGTTCTTCCCCACTCTGCATTCAGAACTTGTTCTGAAACCTATCTGCATGTTAGCATCTGAAGCATCTGTGTTCACAATCCATCGATGGCCAGTACGGTACAATGACATCATTTCGCAAGGTGGTCCATTTCTGGGAAAGGGCCAAGACCTGTAAGTGCGGGCACAGGACAAGCGGGGCCTCACTATACAAGCTGTAGTTCTCTGGCAGGAGAAACTCTCAGGGAAGTCAACAACCCCCTCTGGACTTGCATTCAATCCCTTCTCCACTAGACAATTGTCATTTGTGTCTGCCTCACTAACTACACACTTGTCAGCTAAATCCGCATGTTGAAAGAGTTGAGAAGAAGCAATATCGCTGCAAGCATGAACACGCCGTAGAAACAAAGAGGGCACACGGCGTACTGGGGCAGTGTCGACCTCTTGAACTTCAGAGGCCACTCTTGAACCTTCTGCCCCATAATCAGTAGACTCAACACAATGCTGAATCTCCCCAGGTTTTAAGGGTACACATGCAGTCCTATCAGTAGAGGACAGTCTAATTCTCTCACAGTCTGGCATCCTCAAAGCTTTCTTATCCACAGACTCAGACCACCTCTCAATATCTTCTGCTACGTCCAAAATGCGATCACCAACAGAAAATCCCAAATCTTGATTACCTGATGAGAGAGAAGCAGAACTATTGGTTGGAGTACACACCTCCCAGGATTGGTTGCCAATCCACTTCCCACAGTTCCCACTGCCTTTAGACTCAAGGCGCATCAGTGACCTGAATTCTTTGCTGAAGCATTTTACTTTTTTGTGCTTCCTCTTTTGAAGCAGCACTGCTGGCAAAATGCATGAAAAGTCACGTGAGGTCACGTCAAACACATGGGCTACATCACAGAGTTTCACCTTCAGGTGCCTCCTGAACCAGATAACCAGCCTGGGAGTCATCTTAGCCGGTGCCACAGGGTGAACCACGGACTGTTCCAGCTTTCTTGGCTGGCTCGGGTACCTTGATCCAGCTTTACATGCAAGAGCTAGGTTTTTAGGCGCGGGAGGGGTATATTTTACATCACCACACAAGGCACAGCATGGGTTTTTAACAGATCGTTTGACTTGTCTCCCTGAACCAAGTCTTGAGATTGAACCAAAGTGTTTCCTCAGCCCAGCTTTCCTATTAAAATCTGAAATAAGAGACAGACAGTCATCGGGGAATGGATAAAGATTTCATGCACAGTCAGTCGTCATTTACAATCTAGATCATCCACTAAACTCAAAGTAACCCTGAATATAAAACACAACGGTTGTTCTAGAAATTTAACAGTGATTTAGAGTTGTGTTAAAGTACCTTATGGCAGGGTTTCCCAACCTTTTTGACCAGTTTGATACGGACATAAATTGTTGGGTTTAAGACGTTTTCTGATAAAAACTTCTAAACTCTATTAAACTATAATATTGTACTCCAACTTGCTGATATTGTGGTCTATAACTCCTCCTTGAACTGTCCGCTGCCCTGTATCTCGCTCTCTCATTGGCTGTAGGTCACTGCCAATGTATTTTTCAGTCAGCACTCCTTTCACACTGAAGGATTTTGAGTCCAGATATTTAGTATGCCAAATATTTCACGGGTGTCGGTGACGCGTTGCCCAATAGCTCAGTTCGCACCTATGATAATTCGTACTGCGTGATTGTCACTCGTGTGCACAAGCTCCGATTTTCCTTTGATTTCGGGCATTTGTCGGCAATTTTGTAAAACCTGTATAATTTTATGCATATATAAAATTATAAGTTTGTTGTTTCTTTGTGGCCCGGTACCAAATGATCCACGGCCCATTACCGGTGGTTGGGGACCCCTGCCTTATGGGATATTAGTATTTGCCAATAAAAGAGAACATATGTCATAGCAAGAAAGTGGGGCATCATCATTTCTTAGTTTACACAAAATTTGCTGCCCAAGATATATTCCAAGGCAGTCATGGTCACTTTAAAATAGGAGCTATTGGAATGAACCATAACATTTTAAATTAATATTAAAAAGAAATCAGGCAAAAGGTGGGATTAAAAAACAATGTCTTTTTGTCTGTGGCAATAGCAAACTCCCAACACTTGGATTTTGTGAGTCAGTGGGCACCCTTTGCAAAATGTACACAAAATTTTTTTTGTAGCTCTTTCCTCATCTCATGTATACTGCCAGCTTTGGATAGGGGTGTTTGGGGGGGAAGAAAACCTGAGGGCACGGTAGATCCACTATATTGCCAAAAGTATTCGCTCACCCATCCAAATAATCAGAATCAGGTGTTCCAATCACTTCCATGGCCACAGATGTATAAAATCAAGCACCTAGGCATGCAGACTGTTTTTACAAACATTTGTGAGAGAATGGGTCGCTCTCAGGAGCTCAGTGAATTCCAGCGTGGAACTGTGATAGGATGCCACCTGTGCAACAAATCCAGTCGTGAAATTTCCTCGCTCCTAAATATTCCACAGTCAACTGTCAGCTGTATTATAAGAACGTGGAAGTGTTTGGGAACGACAGCAACTCAGCCACGAAGTGGTAGGCCACGTAAACTGACGGAGCGGGGTCAGCGGATGCTGAGGCGCATAGTGCGAAGAGGTCACCAACTTTCTGCAGAGTCAATCGCTACAGACCTCCAAACTTCATGTGGCCTTCAGATTAGCTCAAGAACAGTGCACAGAGAGCTTCATGGAATGGGTTTCCATGGCCGAGCAGCTGCATCCAAGCCATACATCACCAAGTGCAATGCAAAGCGTCGGATGCAGTGGTGTAAAGCACGCCGCCACTGGACTCTAGAGCAGTGGAGACGCGTTCTCTGGAGTGACGAATCGCGCTTCTCCATCTGGCAATCTGATGGACGAGTCTGGGTTTGACGGTTGCCAGGAGAACGGTACTTGTCTGACTGCATTGTGCCAAGTGTAAAGTTTGGTGGAGGGGGGATTATGGTGTGGGGTTGTTTTTCAGGAGCTGGGCTTGGCCCCTTAGTTCCAGTGAAAGGAACTCTGAATGCTTCAGCATACCAAGACATTTTGGACAATTCCACGCTCCCTGTTGTGGGAACAGTTTGGAGCTGGCCCCTTCCTCTTCCAACATGACTGTGCACCAGTGCACAAAGCAAGGTCCATAAAGACATGGATGTCAGAGTCTGGTGTGGATGAACTTGACTGGCCTGCACAGAGTCTTGACCTCAACCCGATAGAACACCTTTGGGATGAATTAGAGCAGAGACTGAGAGCCAGGCCTTCTCGTCCAACATCAGTGTGTGACCTCACAAATGCACTTCTGGAAGAATGGTCAAAAATTCCCATAAACACACTCCTAAACCTTGTGGACAGCCTTCCCAGAAGAGTTGAAGCTGTTATAGCTGCAAAGGGTGGACCAACCTTATATTGAACCCTATGGATTAGGAATGGGATGTCACTTAAATTCATATGCGAGTCAAGGCAGGTGAGCGAATACTGTTGGCAATATAGTGTAGCAAACTCACTCGTTACACTCGAGCGGAAACAGGTGATGAGTCACAGGTGATGATGACTTCCACGACATCGTACAGTATAAATAAAACAGATCCTACTATAACTAACCTTTTGTGCATGATGTTTGTGTGAAACAACAGGTGAATCTATGCAGAACATACCTACCTGGCTCAGACTGCACTCACACTAGCGAGCAATAAATTGCTTGTGTACTTGCAGTTTAAACTAAAAAAAAAAATTGTTTTAATGTACTCTCAGTAGTAAAGGTACTAAACCAAGCAGGATTGAGGCAGTCAAGGAGCATACACCCTAAAATACACGCAAAAAATAACTGAAGCCACATAACTAGTCCACTACCTCTACTAAGGGCACTTTCACATTCAGAGTTTAGTCTGTTTGGTCCGTTTTCCCCACAGAAACCATTTTACAGTGGAAAGAATCAGAAAAAAATGTTCTGGATATTCAGAACAAAAAGTGAAAATAAAAGCTACATGCGACAAACAAAATATCTAACTGACTGTATAAATTACCTATTCATTTATTTAGCACCGGATCCATGTTATCTGTTCTTAGGTGATTGTTTTTTTTACGTTTCTGTGCACACGTTTATCTTTTTTTTTCTAACTGATAATAATTAAGGCTGTTAAACAAACAAGTTTTACTTTTGCATTTTCAGGCCTACACTACTTTCTTTGTTCGATTAACTGTGTGCATTTGTGAATACTTAAACCAAATAATCAACACTAAGTGGACTTTTCCTTCTCACTGGGCAACTATCTTTAGTAAAAATTCATAAACAGTGTACCAACAATATACCAATGTAACTTGACTTTAAAATCTAATTACACACCATGACACATGACATCATGTCCCCTTGATAGTACCACTCCAGCAACAAAGTATATTTATAGTACACTATTTAGACTGAAAGACTAATTAAAACCCCCACCATTAATCTATTAACCCGCCCCCAAAGGGGAAAAAAACAACTGTTCAATCAATTCTTACTTGATCTAAGACAAGCTGCTCGTCCATCCTTCTTCACAGGAGCCCCTAGTCGTATTTCTTCCGTTTTAACCCCAGACCGACTCGCACCCTGGTTCGATACCGACTTTCCCGTAGATCCCGCGTTCGGCTCGATCGCGTCCCCGCTGGAGTTTGACGTCTTGACTCGCACGTCTCCGGTCACATAACGAGACACGGTGCACGACACGTTCGGTTGGGCCTCGGCGTGCTTCACGGATTTCTCACTGCCGCAAAAACGCAGCGCCAGGTGAACATGGCAGCGGATTTGTTTGCGTCGCAGCGTATTATGATGATGATTATTATTATTATTGCAGTCCCTGAGCGTGTCGGAAGCCGGAGTCCCTTGGCCGTATGCTCTAATGCGTGACGGTTCTTGTTGATGCGCGTCCTGCGGTCCCGGTGTGGCGCGGGAGACCGCACGTGGCGCAGATCCTGCACGTGCAGCAGACTCCGTTGAATCGTGTGTCGCGTGCACGCCAGCAACCGGATCGGTGCACTCCGGCGACCTGGAAAGGCGTCGTCTTTTCGGCACCAAGCCTTGCTCAAGCTTGAACGCATTTCGGTTTAACTTTACCCGAGGAACTCCTTTCGATGGCTGCATCTCTTTATTGAACAACAACAGTGCTCGCGCACTAACAACCGTCACTTAACCTGCTAAGCTAACTTTAATCACACAAAAGCGCTTTTTACGACCCTTAAAAAAACTCGATAACTATATCATCTTTTTAGTAAGCGTGTTCAGACACTTCTGACGTTCGGCTAAACTGTAGCATTAATATACATAGCTAAAGCGTCGTGCGATACAGCTTTGCTATTTTATGCTAGTTTAGCTAGCTAGTCCTGCTGTCTCACTGTATTTATATAAAGTTGGGACGTGTTATCTATAAACTAACTTGCTCAGATAAATAAATATTGTGCTTGTAAAGAAAATGAAAGGTTCCTATACCACACGAATGATGAATAATTGATTTGCTAGACATTTTTCCTTCGCCGAAATGAATTCAAAGCCTGACGTAAATCAGGCGTCTGGAAGGTTTGCGCATGCGCAATGGCGCGTGATGCCATTGGTTAAAAGAGTGGTATCGATTTAATGGCTTGTTTAAAGGCTTAATAAACAAACCAGCACTGTGGAGCAGTGAAATATTTATTATGTAATTATAATGATAATATTTATATTTAAATGCATGTTGTATTTTAGAAACATATTAAATATCTATATTTTTTTCCAAGTCTGACATAGTCCATAAATTAATAGAATTAAGTATATATAAGGACCTGTAAGAAATACTGCTTTTCCTTTTCTGTAACACATGATGTCACTATTTCTTCATGTCAGAAATGTGAACTTGTTTGCCCAAGATAATGTATATAATATGATTCTATAGAGTCCTTCAGTACATATTCATTTCATGAGCAAAATCCAAACATTCAAAACTATTCAAATACTAGGCTCGTTATTTAAATGGCCAAAGAACCTTTCATTGCTGAACTTTCCAATCACTTTTTGTGATCATTATTATATTACGCTATAGCATCCATGTTTTAACATTCCTGTGTTTTGAATTAAATATATATAGTCCAGTTCAGGCAGCCAATAACTTGGAAAAACATTAATATAATCTCTTGGAGACTGTTGTGTTGTGATGTCTACCACTAAAACAAAACTTTTAAAATCATTTTAGAAACTCCAAAGAATTCCATGGACCCCGTGATAATATTTCTAGTAAATATAGCTGATGGATAGAAATATGACTCATAGTTTGAACTTAAATACAAAAAAACAATGAAATAATTTGCTGGAACAATCAGACAAGGCTCATAAGAATCATATAAGACATATTAGAGAAAATAAAATTCAAAATAAAAATTAAATCTTCAAATTAAAAACAACATAGTTTTATTCACTATAATCTCACAATGTCTTCGACTGTGACATGTTCCTGTATGTAACAGACAGCTCTGTGCAAACAAACTTCTGTGCTGCTCATCTATCAATATTAGTACCAATTATTCAAGGAACGCATCATGACTGGGAGGGCTGTTTTAGGAAAACTATCAATAAGAGGGTCCTGTAATATAGCCTGAAGTGTTTCCACCCTGATGTTTATGTTTTTAAATCAACAATTACAATATTTTTTATAATTAAAAAACAGGAAACATTTCAGAAAACGTCACTATATTGACGATTGCACATGTCCAATTAAGTCTGTTTATGAGGAGCTTCATACAAGTCCCTGTGACTGAAGGTGTTACTATAGAAACAATGCCAATACCACACCCATCGGGATAGAAATGTTTGTTCCAGCAAACTTTGCTGTATCCCTTCCTGTAAAGCAGATAAATAAACCCCAACCATGGCAGCAAAATAAATGCCGCCCACCCCACATGATAACAGTCTTACCATGAAATTAGAATCCATAAAAGTAGCATGCATTCAGACACCCATAATGTAGAAGCAGGACTCACTGACATTTGTCATTCAAGCAGTACACAACAGTGGGGATTAATCTGCACAATACTGGACGAGAAATTGGGTCTCTTTTGTGCTGTGTTATAGCGGGTCAGCTCGCGCTGGACTTGAACAGGTCAGCGCTCACAGTCAGATGTGACTCGAACAGCAAACGGGAATGATGTCTGTATGATCACATCGAGAGCAGATGTTTGAATATACAGACACACAAGAGTCTCTATTCATGTAAGAGACCACCACTAAAAACTGATTATATAGTCATATATAGCTGAGCTGAAACTGGCATCATTTTATTACCAGGGTTTGTTTTGATTTGAGACAAATGGAATTATATGTTGGAATTACTTACCTTGATCCTACAGAGTAGTCCAAGCATATCAACAGGGTTTCATCCAACATATTCTGCACTTTTTAAATCTATCATTTAAATAAAAATAGAATTTACACAATTCGACTTTAATTTCTCTCCAAATGGCTAATTCTGGTGTATAAATGATCCTCCTTTAGGTTTGTACAGCAGCTACAATGCAAATTATAGAAGCTTATACTGCATTGTCGAAAAAGCATATTAAACCCATTATTTGTCTTAAAATTATCATTTATATATAAATGGTTTATTGACATAGCTCAGAACTGAATATATATTATTTCCTGTATTAGGGATAACTTTCCAAGCCCTAAATTTCTTCTCATGAATATTTTCCTTTACACTGTCTGCCGCTGGCTTGCTCCTTAGGGCTAAATTTCAGATTTTTAGGTTATATTCTGATTTGATATATTTTTGGTGAAGTTGCTTTGTGATAATGTCCATTGTTATTAAAATTGAAATGAAATGATAGACAGCAAACTGAAGAGGAAGAGACTCGAATGAGGAAGTGGTATGATTTCAGGACGGCTGCTACTTTTTTTTTTATTTTTTTTTTTATAGCTAACAGTGTGTCATAAACCACATAAACACTATATCTGTTCTGCGATACAGAACAGATAAACACCTCAACACATTTTAAAAGAAGTGCGTGATGATTTTGACATGCAGCCGGTTCACAGGGTTTACTTTTTGGCGTCAGTGCTGATCTACTATATATTTGGTGGACTGTTAAAATAGTTTAGTTTTCCTTACTAGCACAGAAAGAACACATTTCAAGGAACATATTGCACATGGGTATATATTTTTTTGTCTATTCTGATTGTGTATATTGATGTGTAAATTCCTAGCTGATTTTTTTTTTTTTGTCATCTACATGATTTCAATTTTCACTTAATGGCATCAGTGGAATTTAGCCTTCACTTAGATAAAGAAGGTGCTTTATTTTTCCAGTGTCCAGCTCAATCATCTCATCATCTGTCGAACACCAAAAGCTTCAGCTTTCATGTTGGTACCGACATTAATACCTTGCTAAAGGAAAGACGGGACCAAACAAATAACTAAGCAACATCATAAACATTTTAATATTAACATATTAATGTAAAATAATTTGGATGGTCTTATCACACTATTGCTCTATACCTTCATATTCACTGGAGTTCTTTTTGACACAAAGAACAAATTAAATTTCTATCTTTATATTTGGCCGTCAGAAGCTCAACTATGATTTGCACTGGAATTGCATCAGGTATTCGAGAAACCAGTCTCTGCAGCTTGAGAGATGAATATCCAAGTCGTAAGAAAAAGAACCTTTGCTACCTTTCTGCCGCAGAGTCTAACTATGCAGGAAACTGATTCTGGCAGCAACAGCACGAGTGTTTATGCTGATCGCACCCCACGGCTCAAGTCCAATGAAAAACATCCTTGGGGAAGAAATAATTGCAGGCGTGAGTGTGGATTTCACCCGTCGGTTATGCGTGGCGACTTGGAGGAAGGGGGGGTGGTAATGGGGTGGACTCTCATAATTCAAAGCCCTCAGACAAGCGTTCATGCTCTCATCAGATGTTCGACTGCTCTCATGTATCACCTCTTTCTCTCACCGATGGTAAGCTGTGTCTCGGAGGAAAGTGGCAATTGATTCATTTTCTTTCATCTTTGCCTGTGTGCCACTGACTGTGCTCCCACTTCGGCCTTTAGGTATCTGTGTTTGATTTCTCGGAGAAAACGACCGTCTCGATACAACCTGTGTGCCATGAAACACATCTCTTTATCAGGCTTTGATGACAGAGTCTTCAGACTTCATAAAATACTATGAGCCTTTGGACATTAGAGACCTACAGAGATTTTTGTTTTATTAAGCTCTAAATTTAATGTTGAAGAAAAGACGGCGCAATATGGCTGGCAAATATAATTATTGAGAAATTTCGGGCTGCTTAATACGCAGAGCCAAATTATGTCTACAGAAGATTGCATTTTTCAAGTAAGCAAAGTTTCCTGAAAAAAAAAAGTTAAGGATTAATTTAGTGTCTGCGGTGTGATTCGCTACAGCTCGAAAATCACACTGGAAACATTTTGTGGTCCAATTAATGCAACCAAAGGACAGCTATTACTTTGTGGAACAACATTTTTTTTTAAAATGCACAATAATTAGGAAGACTACTGTAAAGAAATGCATCACTTTTGCACCACAGAAGCATGGTTGTGGTAGCATCACATAAATACTTATGCTTACAATCTATATACAGTACATCAAGACACAAATATTAGCATGTAATTTAGTGTAACTGGTATTTACAGTGCATATCTAAATATCTATTTATATCTAAATATGTTTTTATGTTTATCTTACTTGATAGTTTAAGGTTAGTGAAAGCTAAGCTTAGTGTGTTTGCATTCATTTGGTCCTCTGGGCTTAACTAGAAGCGACAATTTCTCAGATAAAACCTAGAGGCGGCTGCATCAAATATTTACAAAGCATTACATTAAAAATGTAAAGGTTTACACAACATTGTGTGCATTTTGTCTTCTCATACGTAAGATCCTCATCGAACTGATTCCTCAAGAATCTCAAGCCATTTTCGTGGGGTATTATTTCACTGTTTCACTCTCGTTACATTTTATAGGTGGAAATAACCACATTTCCGAAGCTTTTCATGTTAATGATGACCTTCACCATCATTAACAATAACACAGATCCGAATTTCCCATATAACCCTATCTGAAAGAAAAGGAGTGGCCCGGAAATAATGGTATCTTTATTTGAAATGGAAATCCTCCTTCCCTTGAGGTACTGCTGAAGTTCTGAATGAGGAACCTAATTAAAACCTAGGAGACACAAGCCATCTCTACTTGTCAGATACATGGAATTATAAATAAATAAATAGGAACTACAAAAACATGAGGCCTAATTTATGAAAAAGCTGAATAATTCATTGCTTTCCTAAGGAACGGGTGACAACCAAGGTGCTGTCTTTGGATGTACAGTGGCTCAAATTTAAGACACTGAGACATGGGATAGTCCTCGAGTCTCACTGAACCGCCACAAATCAAAACCTCTAACGTCATCCGGTCCATAACACGCCATTGAAGTTTTTTTGGCTTTTGTGAAGTGAGGCCTTTTGTGTCTTCTAGGTGGTTATTTATTTATAATGTCATGTATATGATGTATATTTCAACACTTTTGAATATTTCAAAAAACATTTTCATTGGTCAAAATAAGACTTATGCAACACACTGATTTATAAATCATCCATCAAAATCCCATATGAAATTAAATCATCAATCAGTTAATAACTAAGCTGCCTTTTATTTCTTATTTTTAACCAGCAATATTTTTTATTACGTGGAATAAAACACCCATGGACAGATATTTACATTTAAAATGCAATGGATAATTCAATATTTTTCAAAACCCTTGCCTTAGTGACATATTTAAAACAATTTTATGCACAGAAATTATTATTTTTATTTATTCCACTTGAACAGTGAGTGCTCCTTGTCAGTTTTAAGACCTTCTATCTGCCCATGATAATTAGCTTCACCTCTTTTTAATCAGAAACCGAACCTCTTCCTCACGCTTCCTTTGCTATATTCATTTCTGACCAGTTTCTCAGCAGCACATACCAAATCCTCTGAGATTTGTAATTCCTTTTGCATATCTTTCCATATATTGACCAATATTCATCTCTAATATTTTACTATATCCTAAAGATACACTGCCTTGTCTAGGTATTCATCCTTCCATATTTTTTACTGCTACAACCTGCAACTGTAATGGATTTTTCTTTTTTGGATTCTCACACTGGATTCTTAAACATGTTGGCACAAAGTTTAGCAGAGCCCCAAAAATGCTCATCCCCCTGAGAACACCATTGTCACAGTGAAGCATGGAGGTCAAGTCCCATCAGTAGGGACTTGGGCGAAGGTTCAGGTTCCAACATTAAAGCTACTCTGGAGTGGTAAAGTAAATGTGTTTGAATCCGGTTAAAAATCTCTAGCAAGACTCGAAAAGTCTCCTGTTCACCCAGGGTCGCCATCCAATCAAAAATTCTTTTTAATTAACCTTTGTGTTACAATAAATATATTTTTGCACTTTCATGTTAGACAATTTCACCTGAATCCATTTCAATTTCTGGTTATAACACAATGTAGTGTGCAAAAATGACTAAAAGGGGGGTAAACACTTATTCCAGACACTTATGTAACTGTAAACCGGATGTTTGTTTTCTCCTCTAGCCGTTTCAGATGTGTTTTCTCAGTTGTTGTGTGTGTTTGTGAGCATGCATGTGCAGTTGGGGTCTGTTTGAAGTTACTGTCTTTTAACTTTCAGTTTTATAATGAGTTTGGATTACGCATTTTGGTTAAAGCGGATGTGGTTTGAGGTGTGGATGTGAAAAAAAAAAAAAAAAAGTACTTCAAGGACTCCAAACATATGGCCAGCTTCTGCTTTGCACTAGAAAGCTAGACCACCCTTTGAGAGTGTAGTAGATGAAGGAGATACAGAAATGATGGTCCCAGGGAAAGGAATTAGATAGAGGAGCTGGATTATTTTGAGCGTAGACTTCAGGAGAGTCATCATCATCATCATCATGATCATCATAACTTCTGACTGGCACTGGTTCTGAAGGAAGCATCATTTGTTAGGATTTTCTTTGTTTGTTTGTTAATTGAATCAGTTCAGTGATTGAATCCAATCCAGCTTTCCAATTTCTCAGCCACACTGAAGCTGAGTGTACAGTATGAGTATGTATCAAATGGTGTGAGAGGTTTGATTGTGTGCGAGTGCAAGCAGGCGAATAGAACATGTTCTGACGGATGCGGGCAAGTCCAGGGTTTGTGTGTTTTGTGTTTGTAGGCCTTGGTGCATGCTGGGAAATGGAGTTTGTTATCTGGGTAGAATTATTCAGTTTCCATGTCAGAACTTTTTTCAAATCAAACACAAAGCCTAAACAGAAGACGAGCATATTGGTGATTTCATGCTTTCTCTTGAAAAACCTAAAGCATATGGGGAGAATTTCTAGTCCACAAGTTGCAGCAACCTCACACTAAACCAGATGCTACATTCTAACTAATAAAAATATAATGAGGAATGTCCTCATTTGAAATGTAAATGTAAAAGTTTATAGTGTATACCAACAAGTAAGTAGGTTGATCAACAGTAAATATCTTTTATTCTTTTCAGTGCCAGAAACATTCAATTCAATTCAATTCAATTTATTTGTACAGCACTTTCAACAATGGACATTGTCTCAAAGCAGCTTCGCAAAAGTATAGAAACAGAGAAGGAAAAACAAAAATTATGAAGCTTAAATTAAAGTTACTATTTTATCCCTATTTTATTCCTAATGAGCAAGCCTGCAGTGGCGGGGGCAAAGAAAAACTCCCTGTGATGATATGAGGAAGAAACCTTGAGAGGAACCAGGCTCAGATGGGAACCCATCCTCATTTGGGTGACACTGGACTAATTGATGCAAATGTAAGTAAATAATGTCCAGCAACCAAGGGGTCATGAGTAACTATTAGGTCAGTGCAGTTTCTGAGTTCATAATAGACACAAATTCCTTGCTGTCACAAGCTGTAAGATGTAACAGCATATCTGTGATGGTGTGTCCAAGTGGCTCTGTCCACTGCTGTCTCCTGGTCACGGACTGTCCACACAGATCCATCCACAGCATCAGTGAGCACTACCAAGCGACAAGACTCCAACCAGGGGTAGAGCCAGTGGTCACACTGGAAACACAGAGCACTGGGAGCTCGGGACTGGGACGTATAGCTCAACAGAGAAAGACAGAGAGAGAGAGAGCGAGAGAGAGAGAGAGAGAGAAAGATATTTAGTATGTTTGTAAATGCTTGTGACAATGTAGATTATGTGTAAAGTGCAGGCAGGAACTTTGGCAAGACTAGCTATGACAGCATAACTAAAAGGGGGAGCCAGAAGGTGACAGACATGAAGGCTCCCCGGGACATAAAGCATCCAACCACTTCACAGTCAGCAAACCTGAGCAACTTGAGCAACAGCATCGAAACATCCCAGTACACCAAACACTCATCACCAAACACATGCTCATGAACCTTCCAGATCTGCTCATTTACCTAAGAAAAACTATACATTAAAAGCTTGACTAAACAAATGCGTCTTCAGCCTAGACTTAAACACTGAGATGGTGTCTAAATCCCCAACACTAATTGGAAGGCTGTTCCATAACTCTGGGGCTTTGAAAGAAAAAGCTCTGCCCCCTGCTGTAGCCTTTGCTACTTGAGATGCTACCAAATAACCTGCACCCTTTGATGGGAGTAGGCGTGGCGGATCATAAATAACCAAAATATCGCTCAGGTACTGCGGCACGAGATCATTTAGTGCTTTATAGGACAGTAATAGTATTTCATAATCAATGTGAAATTTGACTGGAAGCCAGTGCAGTGTGGCTAAGATAGGAGTGATGTGTTCATATCTTCTGGTTCTAGTTAGGACTCTAGCTGCTGCGTTCTGGACTAACTGGAGCTTGTTAATGCTCCTACTGGAACATCCAGACAGTAAGGCATTACAATAATCCAACCTAGAGGTAACAAAAGCATGAACTTGTTTTTCTGCATCATAAAGTGACATCATCTTAGCAATATTTCTGAGATGAAAGAAGGCTACCCTAGTGATATTATCTACATGAGCTTCAAACGAAAGACCAGAGTCAATAATCACACCAAGATCTTTTACTGCTGGACATGATGAAACAGAAAGACCATCCACCGTTACTCTGAAATCGGAAAGCTTACTTCTAGCTGCATGTGGTCCTAGTAAATGACCTCTCTCTTGTCAGAGTTAAGCAGAAGGAAGTTAGTAAGCATCCACTGTCTAATGTCCTTTAAACATTCTTCAATCTTAATAAGCTGGTGTCTCTCATCTGAAACATATAGTTGTGTGTCATCGGCATAAGAGTGAAAGCTAATACCATGTTTACGAATAATTGCACCAAAGGGTAGCATATATAAGGAGAAAAGCAGTGGGCCTAAGATAGAACCTTGTGGAACACCGAATATAACCTTGGTATGCATAGAGAAGTCACCATTTAGATCTACAAACTGATAACGGTCAGTCAAATAAGACCTGAGCCAGGAGAGGGCTGTTCCTTTAACACCAACATGTTCTAGCCTATCAAGTAGAATAGTGTGGTCAGTGGTGTCCAAAGCTGCAATAAGTTCGAGTAACACCAGTAAGGAGACACAACCCCGATCAGAAGCCAGTAACAAATTATGATGAGGCCTGAATCCTAACTGATACTTTACATGAATGTTATTCCTATTTAGGTATGAACATACTGTAACTGCTGTGCTACAGCCTTTTCTAGGAGAAACGTCATCCATCATCCAGCTTTTTCATCAAAAGTGACCTACAAACATGACCACTGCAGATTAAACAACAAAACTGTCCAATTCATGTTCACACACCTGAACTCATTCTCTCAGTCACAGTCACGCAGTATCTAATGACTCACTGTACAGCCCATGTCATTGTCTAGTTTGTTTTCTGGTCCTATTCTAGTTGTCTAGTTGTTATATGTTTATTGCCTGTTTTTTTTTGGATCACGTTTTTGTAATCAAGCTTATGAATAAAGCCGCTGTTTACCTGCGTCCCTATCAGCTGCATGACATCTTCCAGACATCTGTGTAGACAGTTTATTTTTAGCACTTGACTGCATATCAGTGCTTAAAAAAATGTGAAATAAAAATAAATTATATAGTAATCTTATACATTCAGTGGCAATAAATGAATAATTATTTAAATAAATACTAATTCAAAGACATAATTCAAAATATTTCTGCTTAATATTGCTTCAACCCATATATCTTCTATCAATTCTACTGCTTACTTTTATATCGTTCTCTTTACTCGTAGCAGGATTTACCGCCATGCTTGTGAAAGGTTGATGGATACATCTGCCATTTATTTATTTATTAATTCGAATTGAATCAAATGATTTCCCTGCGGATACAAAGCGAAGAGAAAGCGTTCGGTTGCTATTAAACATGAAAGCTCCCCGGTTGAGAGGAAATCTGATTGTATTTTAGAATACAGAATTAAAAATAAATAAATAAATAAATAAATAAAGTCTGCTGCATTGCCAGCAATTGAAAATGTCATTTTAATTGATATCTCCAGAGATAAGAGTGAATATATAGCGGGTTATACATGATGAAAGAACACGATGAGATTAAAAAATAAAAATAAATAAATAAATAAACAAACAAAATATGATAAGTGAGGAATAAAGCATTTGGGGTTGTTACAGGAAAAGAATCAGAGTCAGCGAGTTGTGTGATGTGGCCTGATGTACAGTTTATATCTTTTTTTTTTCTCTCTCTCTCTCTCTTGAAATAAATAACACAAAAACACACAATAGAAACTACTAAGTGAGTCCTAAAGACTTTCCTGTAGCACAAAACCTACTATTTTAAAGACCTGACACTGGAGAGTCCTTCCTTTAACGTCTCCTTCTTTCCAAAAAGTCTCAATATATCAATAACTATATGATTTTCTCTTAAACAGCAGTCCTTTTTTTTTTTTTTATTTGCATATTTGACTTACATTCTATGGAGGAGCATCTACTCATACACGTCCCTGTGAATGAGTGATTACTATAGAAACCACCTTCTGACCAATCAGAATAAAGAATCGAACAGCGCAGTGGTAGAAGCATAAAAACTTATATGCCGTGCGGTGATAAGCTCTTCCTATGAATTGCTCTGGAAAGTCCACAGGAAATATTTTTAATTCCTTGAGCTCACACTAGAACTGTAGTAAACAGGATGAAACATCCAGCATGCCTGTTATTGCGCTTCAAATGTGTGCTTAGCAATGACTGTGCAAATGCAATATTCACTCAGCGCGATGTGTAATTACTAGCAGCCCCCCAGCCTGCATGTTGACTTTAGCTGATACGAACGAGCCTATACGGCGAGAAGCGATATCATAAAAGCCCAGATCAATCTTTCAACGGCAACAGATGTAAACGAGACGGAAATCTCCCTCCCCTGCGTCAGACTCGAGCAGCGTCCCTCGTTTACTCCGATAACCCCACAGCAAGGTCCGGCAGCTTCGCGTTATCGATTAGTCAAATATGGTATTTGCTTTTCTGATTGTAGAATTACTGAGCTGGTTCGCCAGGCAAGAAAAATCCGTGGATGAGAAAAGGGCACAAGCCGAAATGACGATTAATGAGAACTTTTCAGAGAGAGATGGGGAAAAAAAAAAAGTTTCAGGCACTCCAGATGCGGCTTAATTAAATGTACAAGTGCACATTACCAAGGCAAGAGACGGGCCATCTGCTGCTCCTGCAAAGACATGCCAGGGATGAAATATTCATACACACACATACACAGAATTTCTTTTAAAAATGTGTTTCTAAAACTGTTATCACACAGTCCCTCGCTCTGTACTTTGTAAAAACCTTCACGCCAATTAGCGTGTGTGACCTCTTGCCACACAGCTTAGCATATTAGCCCACAGCATCTGGAAACCTTTCTTTCTTTTCTCTCCGGAGCATCTCAAGCCTCTTATTAGAGTTTCTAAGTGTCAACCCAGGGCAGAGGAACTTAATCAGTCAGTCTGCATTACAGACTAGTGTTAAGAGTGTTGTTAATGAAACCTGATACACTTGATGGATGCATCTGCTTTGAAGCTTCGTAAACGCTCACACGAAGGCCTCACTTTTCTCAGGAGATTTACCAGACTTTCCTCCGAAATGAACGGGCGTGTTTGTCATTTGTTACGAGTTGTGTCTGAAGCCAGAGTCTTTTGTTTTTTTTCTGTTGTGTCTGCGTTGCCAGATGCTAGCTGTTATGATTCGTGTTAACAAAACAACCTTGAGGACAAAGTTAACTCAATGCCTAATCAGTGGTTTTTATCGGATGCTCCCATATGGACGGCTCACCCTTTCTTCAGGGGATAAAATGCACTTCGAGGCTTGTCCTTAAAAACTGCTGCTGTAATCATAAATATTCTTAGTCACAATCTGCTCATACTAAGCATCCTTTATAATATTGAGAAGTTATTTATAATTACACTACCAGATTACTATGTAATTCTTGTTATTCTTGTTTCTTCAATTATTCATTTTTGGCTCTATCCTGGTCAGTATGGTGATTAATCTGGACCCTAATCTGAACAAGAGACAAGAATACACCCTGGATGTGATGCCAGCCCATTTTATTTTACTTGGAATAAATTCTTAGGCTGCATGTAAGTGTTTCACTAACTCTCAGATTTAAACTGATCTAATGCTACTACACCAGGTGCTAAGTACAAATACTGCAGGACATGATATGAAGGCAATAATCTCTTTAGACCTTCCAGTTTAGTATGAACAGCTTGTAATCATAAAGAATCAGATTAGAAATTAATAAATTAAAACAGTTCCAAATAACAATCACCGAGGACTGAGGAGTGACTTTGGATCCTGAGTCATTCTGGCGTTCAATTTTTATGTCTTTGTACATTCATTTTCTCCGAATTAGCTGACTAATACGTTTTCGGCGCAAGTGCACAGAGGACGGGACACGAAAAAAAACCAGGCCCTAAAGGTGTTAAAGAGTCCGAATGGCTCATTACACTGTCTGTTGTTTGTAATTAACATGTTTGTTGACAGTTTAATGTCCTGTTGAGTCGCCACCGTGACTGGCAGCTTCTCAAAACGCTGACTAATGGAGCTGAACAGTTTACGACTCGCTGAAGCCTGAAATATTCAAGGCTTTTTAGTTTAACGGGCACCAAGTCATATTAATGGACATGACAAACTTCTATAAGTAGTTATACCAGAATATGAGAATTTTAATAGCTGTTCACTTGAAGGATTAAGAAAAATGATATCTTGACATTAGAAAGAAAAGTCACCAGATCCATTTCTTCATATTACTTAAAGAGTTCTTGTGCCGTTTCAAGCTTTTTAAGACACGAAAATCCTTAACGTTATTCAGAACAGATGTCCCGCTAGTCACAGCTAATGGATTACGAACTGTGAGGCCAAAAACCAGTTCATTTGGACTTAACCCAGTGCTAAGATGCGCTTTGTTGCCAAACCAGGAAGCAAACCAGTCTTATGAGAGCTCACTGCAGTCATAGCACATCATTGATTTGAAAGTCTGGCCAACCAGCCATAATATGCCTACTAGATTCATTTGTAAAGCCCATAGTGCTCATGAAAACCATTTAAATGACCTCAGGTACAAGCTTACCCCGGTGTGCTATACAAACACACAAGTGCTTTGCGTATGAAGGAAATATTGGCTACCTGGAAAGGCCAAAATGAATAATTTAACATACCTGCCGAAAGCAACCAAATAGAGATTATGAACTATCACATTTCCCTTTGCTTCTCTCTTTCACTCATTAGGAAAGTTCATCTAGCTCCTTGTGCTAAAACAATAATCCAGCTATCGTTTTCCACCACAGAGACAGAAAATCATTACATATGTAATTGGAAGTTAGACACATTTTACATTTCTAGGAAGAACTGTGTAGAGGAAATCTCTTCCCTGTCCTTCTAATACTATACACAATACTCTTGAATCATACAATTCATTCAGAATCTGTATTTTAAGATAATCCTTTTTTGTATCTCTATTAACAGATAGAAGAAACAGAAAGTAAGTGATCATCAGTGTAGTCAATTATAAAATTTCCCAGTACATTTCTTTGAAAGGGTGTATTGACAAGACCGTTTGGCATAACCAGGAATTTACAGTGTCCTGAGGTTGAACAAAACTGGTGCTATGGGAACTGAGCTCTCCTTTATTTGAGAAGCTTCTACAGATGAATATCCAAGATGCTGAAAGGGTCTAGTGGCAATTCATCCACTGTCTCTGCAGGCCAACTATTTGTCCACGTCTCTTATTCAACCTTGTTGAAAAGTGGTAACGAGAGCAGGCTTGTTCCATCGGACCAGTCTGGACCATCAAAATACAATAACTGAAGACGAGCAAGAAAAAATTATGAATGAATGTTAGCAGAACCGTGTAGCACTGATACGTTAGTTAATAATGCATTTTTATAATGTGACCTGAGTGGATTAAACAAAATCTATTCACAAACAAAACCAGTGGGAATTATTTAATTTGTACACAGTTTGCCTGTACAGAAGCATCATGTTGGATTTCCTGCCTTGTAATAGCGATGGCATATTTGCTTTACAGCATTTTTTTTTTTTTTTTTGCCATACAGACTCCATACCTCCCTAAACCCAATTAAAAAAAAAAACCTTCACAATTTTGCTTAACACAAAGTCAAACTATTATCAGCGAGCTAAGAGGTAATTATCTTTGCTAACAGGAATCTTTTGCTCATCAGTCTTGAGATCTCTACTTAGTACCTCCACCGGGTTTGTTGCCATGGAATTAATCGTGATGACGTTCTTTCTAGAAAAGTATTTCTGCATTTTCTTTTGGAATCCGAAATCTTTATAAAGGGCCGTCGTTACTGCATCGAAAACGGTTTAATTCAAACCCTCATCACTGAGGAAATTAAACAACGGTTTGTCTTTTAGTTTGTCACAGAAATGCAACGATGTGAGACCTGCCAGTTCGAAAAATGGTTTAATTTATCAGGGTGATGGAGTAATTGTGTTTTTGGACAACATCCATTTAACTGATGTCGAGAAAGCCGTGCCAAGAAAAGGTAAGGAAGGCACTTCACACAATCAAAGTTTCACTGACTGTTTTTCCAGCAATTACAATAACACAGCTGTGCTTTCATACACACACACACACACACACCCTGCTGCTGCTGGCACCATGCAAAGCACCTTGTCTCATGTCTTTTGTCTTCCTCCAGCTCCGATCGATATTATGGATTGACGTACCTCCAAGGACCTCGGCCTTAACAGAGATCCTCGGATAACCATTTTAATTAGGATAGAAGAAACAAGTATGCAATCACTGGGGAAACGGAAAAGCAAATGCAAACTAATCTATGCACTCCAAGAAAGTTGCATTTAATCAGTGCCAGAAATCTGTCAAACTACAACTTTTCCAGTTAGTAAAAAACATGGATTTAACATATTTAAATGCACCAAAATCTTTTCGC
Organism: Hemibagrus wyckioides; assembly: GCF_019097595.1. NCBI lineage: Eukaryota > Metazoa > Chordata > Actinopteri > Siluriformes > Bagridae > Hemibagrus > Hemibagrus wyckioides. The sequence continues at coordinate 22,098,820 of NC_080711.1, forward strand.
TGGACAAAACAGCAAAGCAGATGGTAAAGAAACACAGGTTAAGTAGTTTATTAGGGTGAGAATATTTCAGACCAGATGAAGGCAACTGAAAGAGAGCAGACATGAGCTTTCATGCTGTGCTGTACATCCTGAAATAGTGACTCTTTGAGTGACATTTAACCATTTTCATCAGTTCAAATCCTGATGATGAGATTTTTTGACTCCTTTTGACCTGGAGTCTAGCTCATAGTGTCTATGAGCTCATGTATATGGAAGAGGGCAGATAGAGCAGATTTTCTCTGCCCTGTGGCGCAACACCTACTTTACAACCACATTCTGAATAACTCTACACCTTTAACGCTTTAATGTATTTATTCATTCCTGCATAGAGGACAGAGAGAAACAGTGAAAGAAGCTGCAAACATTCAACAGCTGCTATAAAATTCTACACATACAGTAAATATACACCAAACTCGATGGAACTGCCAAGGATCAGTCAATTACACTGTATTTTCTATTTTAACGACCAGGGTCTGCTTTTTCTGTGATCAGCTTCGCTGCGGAACAGCTAAGATAATTCCCTCTATTTTCTCTAATGGAAACGAGGACGAGGTAGAGGAGGGGGTGCAGGGAAGACAGGTGCCTCTTTCAGATTTACCCAGGTGCCTCTCCAGGCCTGATTCATTTTGCGTGAAGTGCTGTTGGCTCCAGCGTCTCATAAATGCAGCACAATGAGCCACCGCCTCTCCTACACCGGCGTGTACAGGGATAATTACACCAGCTTTTTTTTTTTCCTGCCTTGCTTTGGCGTCCTCTTCGGACCGCAAAAATATGCAATCGGAGACAAGAGCGCAGCATCGGGTTTGAGGCATGCAGTGAGCAACCGTCTTGAAAATACAGAACTCGTACGTCTCAAGGGATAAAAAAAGAGTGTAGTCGTGATCGGTCGTTAACTTCAGATTATCAGGATCTCTCGTGTAGACGCGCTGATGATGCGTGAGGGGGCAGTTAGCATGATTCAATATTATTTTCATTGAAAGGATTTAAGAATGATGCTGTGAGGTATCCAATGAGATGCAAGAGGATAATTAATAGAGTTCAAAGGAAAATAATTGGGTATTAGATTCATGTCATTATTAAAATCATTAACTAAAGGACATTAAACATTGTACTGTTTACATGATTTTCAATTAGTTCCTGTTCTTATGCACTTATGGTATTGCAGATATAAAGAGTCATTCCCTCACCTTCCTACGTTTATTTCTCTTTTCAAGATGGGATGCAGATTCAGAAAATCTTTTCAAAAAAATGCAGATTGTCACGTTACCATGATTTACAAAAAAATAAATAAAAGACTAAAACTAGAATTTAGCATTTTTCACGGCACTTTGATAAAAAAAATCTTATAAACAATCAGAAATGAAAGGAATGGGTTTTGAAACGATTGACATAAAACCATAAAATAAGCAGAATTAGATGAGGCATAGTAAAATCATTAAAATAATGTCATGGTAGAGCAGAATACGGTGTACCTGACCATGACCATATCACCTGACCACTACCATATTTAAGCTCCTGGTCCATTGAAACACCCTCATAAATACAGGACCACAGTCTTGCAGAGAAGTTTGGTCAACAGGAAGATTGATAACAAACTGGATCAAGAGGCTTCAGGGCAGTCACTAAAACCTGCCTATAAATCACATCCCTGTAATCAAGAACTGGCAGAAATGTTGCATCAATAATTGCATTGCTATTGCAGTGCAAAAGGAAAACCTTTTTTCCCGCTTCAATTCATTCGGTTACTGAAAATTCCAGCTTTGCCTTACAGGGCAACATTTTTTAAATGTAACACCAGATAAAAATAAAAGGAAGTATTCAGGATATCCTGAACTCCTATTGGTATTTACTCACACTGTTAGCGATTTTGTCGAATTGATTTGGTTCTATTTCCCAATAAAATGTAGACAAATCTAGCAGCAACCACGGTGACCCTGACCAGGCAGTTACTAAGGATGAACATGAAAGTATAAGCATTGTGTTAAACACATTGTTTTTATCTGAGCTTCGCATCCCTTTTCTTATTATAGTATACACCTCAAGCTGAGGAGATGTTTTGCTACCTCCCCCAGGATCCCTGTCATGATGCACAAGGCTCAAACAGCCTCATGAACCTTTCTATTTAAAAAAAACTATCCTATTCATATCTGTTTGTATTTGGTTGCATCCCTAATTGGTGTATATAGTGTACGGTTACACGCCATTTACGCTTCAACTCATGCAGGTAGTAAGAAATCCTGCTTTGAGTCACCTCGGTTTTACAAACACACAAGAGAGCGATGCGATTCATTTCCCTTGTATAGCAGCGTCACACACATTAATACCGCTCTGAATTATTTACGTTGTTTACCGAAGTCAGGGTGTATGGCCTGTCAGTATAACACCTGAGGCAATACGGTTGGCATTGTCCCTCGTCATTTTCACTCAGTGGTTTACTTCTTTCATTTTCTTTTTCTTCTCTTTAGACTGAACAATTTATCACTTGCCGAACAGCCTGCTCAGACATAGACCCTTTTTTATCTGTGAGTGAGATTCGGGTTTCAGTGGATCGTGGGTGCTATTTGACTTCCGTGGGCTGAAATGTGATAATTAACCGTCATATTCACTAAGTTCACGTACCTCTAATTACACAGACAGGGATTTGCGTTAGCCGTTCATTAAACGTTAGCGTGAGGCAAAATTTAGCGAGTCTTCCATTCCGTCTTTGCGAATGATCTCGCCAGAGTTCACTCGCAATTACTTTTAATACGATTTCAGTTAATGGCACGTTTCATCTTTTCTTCCGAGAAGGTACAGGCTGTTACCTTTGACCTGTGACACTCCTTCGAAACTTGTCTCAGTCGTTGCATCTAGCTGAAGAAAACTCATTTTTCAAATGAGAGACAGTAAGCAGCAGGTAATGCACTCGCAGAAGAATTACACCTCACCTATATAGACAATTACTGTGCATAATGATTCAGATGCAGTAATTGTCCGTAGCATGAACCCACTCAACCTGTCTGACCGTTTTATTTTCAAGAAAGACAGACAGATAGTGACTGAGAATGACAGGCTTTGTTAAAAGCATCTAAATGTTACCGATGACTAATAGTATAAGATATAAATTTAGGTTGTCATGTCTGCTGATTAATATATATGGGTCGAATGCATTAGAGGAGTCGCTTTTGCATGTCATGGTGTTTCTTTTGCAATATATATATATATATATATATATATATATATATATATATATATATATATATATATATTATATATTATATATATATATATATATATATATATATATATATATATATATATATATATATAATATTTCAGTCTGTAATAAAGGTTTTCACTGAAAATGATCATACTGAGTGCATCCTGTTCATGTCACAGCTATCTGTATCTTTTTCATTCTCTCTTCTTTAACCAGGAAGTGGGCGTGGTCAGCGACCTCATTCACAGTGTCTCAACTGGATGCTTTGTGGAACTTTCCCGGCAACCGATTATCTGATTCTATCAGGAAATGGTGGCATTATGCATGCATTCTGCCTCTGACAATTCCTCAGCCTCAGCTACATCACCCCGAATTGGTTTCAACTTATTTTCCCTGAAACATAAACAAGCAACAAACTGATTATAAACCTTAACCAGGCAGTTCCTAAGGATGGATGAATGAATGAATGGTGTACATGCAGAAACAGTTTAGGTAAATGAATGTTCATGGAAGCTGTCATGTGAATCCTGACAGTTTGCTTGCACCAGGATGAAATTAAAAATCACCCAGGGCTGATGTACACCTCTAGTCTCTACTCAATGCTTAGTAAATCTTCCTGGCAAGCTCGTGCACACCCGTGGGCTTCATATCTGACTGCTCGCCCGCATGAATGTAGAAACCTCCCACTCATGTAACTTTGTGTGTGTGTGTGTGTGTCTGTGTGTGTCATGGGATCCCAGCTCTGCTGAACTGTATCTGAAACTTTCTGGCAAGCACCCATCCTCTTTTTCTATCTGTTCGGAACACAATATCTGTTGATATGGAATAATTTATTCGTATTGGGCTACGTTCACATTACACAACAAAGTCAAAAAGAGGAAAGAAACTCCCACACACTGTATCTCAAGACCCACGGACATTCACCTGCAAAGGTTTATATATGCAGTACTCCTTTTTACTTCCAAAACTTTAAACTTTACTTCCAAGCTCCTTTACTTCCTAGATCTCCTGTCCTAGCAGCCACGTGGTGAGTCCATCGCCAGCGTCTATGGCAGGTGTTTCGAAACGGAGACAGACAGTTTGAAAATAAACAGGCAGGGCTCAAGAAGAAATGTAAACAAGGCTCAGACATGTCTCTATTTGTCACATTTAAAGAAAGTATTACAAAGTAAGACTGCTTTCTTAAACATTAAACAAACACCACATTAGATGAAACTTAACAGTATGTTTTCCTTTTTAGATAACCTTTATCTTTCGTTTTAGTTTATCCGAAGCGTCTGTCGAGAAAGCCGATGTAAATTAGTTGTCACTATAGAAACAGTAAGGTGTGCATAAACATGCGGAAAATGAACTGATACATTCAGACCAATCAGAACTGAGAAGTCAACAGTACAGGAATCTAAACTGGAATGAAACTCAGATTTTGAGCTCTTCAGACCCAGCAATCTCTGCCTCTGTGCCTGTGTATGTATGTGTTCTTCTATTACTCCTAAATCTTATTAGATCTTCATGTTTACTATACAGCAGCACCTGTGGCTTCTATCCACCACCGAGATGAGACATTTCTCCAGCTCAAGCTTGTAACCTCAGGAAAAGCAGGCACGCAAGGAAATTAGCAGCCAAAGGGAAAATTGTAGTGCATGCTATCATTCCTATCTTATCACGATTCACTAAGCTGACACTAAGCTGAGCGACCCATAACTCATTATTCACAGCTTTTCATGTCTTTTCAGGTGTAAAACATTGGCGAGATTGCTCTCAAACCAACTCCGGCGTCCAATGGAACCAAATCAGCTTAATAGAACCCGAGTCTTTAGAAAAACCTTGTCCAGCTGCCACAGCTGTGTAAACCGGCTTAGCTCTGTAAGATCAAGGACGTCAATCACGCGTATGTGACATTCCAGCATCAGCGCTGTGACCCGTGAGCCAACTCAGAGGCAAGGTTTCTGAACTTGGCCTGGTAAGGCAGGCCGAAAACATGCAACAGGAGGTTCTAACATGTACCTGGAGAAAAAAAAAAGGAGCGCAATCACACCAACACCTCCCACGCGCCAGCCAATCAATTCTCACGCCCCACTGCACCTCCCACGCAAGTGTTCTCACACTGGCCAAGCAAATGCTACCCCCTGATAACCAAGAGAGTCTGCAAGAGAGAGGATTTTCTATTTCTTTCCATTTTCAAATGACTTCTGGAACTTTCCAATCATCTGATTCCTCTATCAATACTTATAGACAGTATAATATATACATCATAATAATTATTATATTATTTTTCACAAATTTCTGAATTATGAGTAACAGTTTTTTTCTAATACATTGGAAATAATAACACTTGAAGGTTCCCTTAACTAACATTATTCTCGTAGTTAGGTATCATCAATGAACTATAAGTAAATCTTTAAAAAATAAAAATAAGTTGCTTTAATTGACATTTGTTTAAATAACTAATGCTGACTAATGCTTATATAAGCAATAAAACATGATGAGTTGTGCTTTTATAATTATATAATCAGCAAGGGCGTGGCGAGAGGCAGCTCTATGTGAAGCCGTGTTACTGGAAATTGATCATTTACCTATAACAACACATCCTGAAGAGTTTATTCCTCTTATACTGCAGCGATGATTACATTTTTTTTTCATTGAATAAAACACTATAGATCATTTATTTTCTATCCATTTGGAGTTACCATGAAACAAGTTCCTGTTTTGTTCAGACAAAAATGCAACTTTTGCATCTACATATTTTAGACTTAAGGTCGGAAAAAACTTTAAAAGAACATAATTTTCTCTGACGGTTTCGTGGAAGCGTGGAACTGGAGACTCCTTCCATATATTTCTGTGTTAGAGAACGTAATAGAGTGTGAACTACAACACTAGATATTCAGATAGATCTTCACTTTAAGATCTAAAAATGTCTTTCCACTCCAAATAGTCTTGATTACGAAAAACTAATGCAATTCTGTTAAAGCAAGATTTCATTATTCTTCACAAAATCAATTAAAAATGTCATAACTTAAGGTACCTTTACTAATATCATTTAATCTAGTAATTAATAATATAGACATTACAACGTCATAACAACAACATAAACATTACTTTGATCATTTATTTATTTATTTATTTATTTATTTATTTATTTATTTATTTATTTATTTATTTATTTATTTATTTATATTTTACAATACAAAGTGTTATTTGCTGTAAGAGATGGTTTATTAATGCTAAAGTTCATGATAAATAATGTTAAATACCTTCATGTAAAGTGGTACTAATGATAATATAAATACAAAAAGTAATAATTAATAAATGTAAAAATAAAATTTCAGCTGGTAATCCAAACAAACTTTTAGACTTTATCGCACTGAGGTAAATGTCATGGTCACGCCTAATGACCTTATTACTCAGTCCAATGGAAACACATATAAAAGCATCCCCAAAAGGAAAATTAGCCATCGATTGGTTGGTCCTTTATTTCCAAACAGGAAGTGTTGCTAGGGGAGCAGGAGGAGGAATTTGTCCTCATTTCCTGTCAAATGGTTGCCCCAAGGACGTACGTTTAAAGGCATTTTCTTAACGGATTTGGTGCCGGCTAATGAACAAGTTCGATGTGACGTGAATTTTTAAAGGATAATAATAATGAAGACGCCTGATAGAGTCAGCTTTAGAAAGAACAAGATCAAAAGCAATTGTGTATTAAATAATAAATATCCATTTCATACAGAAATGGATCATTGCAATCTTTTTAATACAGTATTGTAAACTAAAAATGGTTCTTTACATCCTACATACTCTAACAATCTGTACGATTCAATTCTGGTTACTTGCTATAAAACAAAATTCTGGCACTTGTGGAGAATTTTTAAACTAGCTCCCCCATGCATGAGGCAGCGTGATTCCTGCCCCAAATTAACCTGTTAGCACTTGTTACAGTTCCATTTTTGACCACGATATTCCATGGCGCTCTAAAGAACTCTATAGACCTAAACATTCACTTTGAGATGACATAGTAAGCAAGATGCTCCACGATTGGACAAGAAATCAACCGTCAGCTGTCGAATGGTGACCATTTTAAAATTACTTGAAAGAGAGATGCGAATAAAGACTGGGCAGCTCAAGTGGTTAAGACTCTGGGTTATTGACCAGAAGATTGGGGTTCAATCCCCAGCACTGCCAAACTGCCACCATTGGGCCTGTGAGCAAGGCCCCTAACCCACCCTGCTCCAGGGGTGCTGTATCATGGTCCAAGTATGGGATATACAAAGAAAGAATTTCACTGTGCAGTAATGTATTTACTCATATATTAAACATTGTAATAATATTGCGGAACTAGTTATCACTTACATTAACAGCTAACAGCTATGAACGTCACTGTTCCCTGTTTCTTTTCCATCTTTTGAAGTTCATAAGGTAAACAAAATACAAAACTTTTTACAGCGTCACCTTAGCACTGACACTGGAGACTCCTTCCGTAAATTTTAAATAAACATCACAAAGAACATCACGTGGGCTGTTAACCCATTTACAAGACCCTATGAAAGACGTTACCATAGAAACCATGATATATTATATATGCAGCAATAGTAAGAATATGTAAAAGAGCAACCTGACAGAGCTGCTGTTACAGAAAAGATCAGTTTCTTTGTCCACTTTTCACCGTAACTTACTTATTTCAACTTCTTCGATCTGCTCCCGCTTCACAACACCTTTTCGTCTGCGAACGTAAGGCACATTCTGAAATTCTGGAAAGAACTAGTCCTTAAGGGAGATCTAAATGTGGTTTGATTTACTCAGTGACCGTAACGCATGCGCTGGCCGTCTTGCTCCGTTATACTGCGCTTGTAAAGCATATCAGTGATTACACAGTTTGGCATTTTCCTGGGTCAAACAATTTTTTTTTAAATTCACTCAGTTATTTACGTGTGCTGACGTACAGACGGAGGGCAGCAACACAGATTTTGTGAGTGTGTGTGTGTGTGTGTGTGTGTGTGTGGTTACGTCACAGCTGGGTAGGCTTTATAAATGTGTCCCGCTTTTCTTCATGAGAACAAGTGCTTTCACTCTCATACGAGTAGCACGCGCTCCTCAACAAGACAAGGTAAAGCCCTTTAACTGTCTGCACGTCTCTCTCACTCTCTCTTTCTCTCTCTCTCTGTCTCTCTCTCTCTCTCTCTGTCTCTCTCTCTCTCTCTCTCTCTGTATTATGGATAATTCTACAAATACTATATGGTTGATATTATTTCATATATTTCATATTCATACTGTTACTTAAAAGTCATAAATTTGTCTGAAATTGATGTTACGCAAATATCCTTCAACAATATAATGACACTGAGCAAGCAAATTAAATAGAGGATAGGTTTATTTTTTTTTTTTTTTTTCCATTACAATGACTTTCTTTTTTACTTTTTATTTTGCAGATGTTGTATACACTACACTGTTGTGTTTCTAATAATACTTCTTATAATACTTTTTATAAAAATGTTTATTATTATTATTATTATTATTATTATTATTATTATACCTTATATTTTATATTTAAGTTTATATTATATAAGTTTACATATTTTTATTATGTGATTATTTTAAATTATTTAAAAGATTTATTTCATAAAATTCTTTATTTAGTTTTATTTTAGACGTTTCTTCTTTTTTGACTGATCATGCAATAAATTGTTCTCATGCATCTATCTATCTATCTATCTATCTATCTATCTATCTATCTATCTATCTATCTATCTATCTATCTATCTATCTATCTATCTATCTATCTATCTATCTATCTATCTATCTAATTTCAACTTTGCTAGATTACTTAATACTAGAATACTCTAATAGGAGAAAACATGCAGAACTTGTACTTACAAGTGTTCTGTTTTCTTTGTCTCCCTAATTCCACCTGCCCCAACACATACACATAAACACACACACACACACGCATACACACACGTATACACATAGGATGAACTGTGGTGTGTGTGTGTGCGTGCTTCTGGCCGCCCTCTCGGTCACCTTTGCGGCTCGCACCCGCTCCTCTCCAGCGCAGGATGAGAATGACGCTCTGCCCTCGCAGATGGACTCCAGCATGAACGCAGGACACGACGCCAACCCCCGCGCCAACCTCAACGAGCTGCTGGCCAGACTTATCTCCAGGAAAGGTGAGAAACGCACACACACACACACACACACCACACACACACACACATTAACAAGTAGGTACTACTGCCTGTAATTAGATTTGTTTAAAGAGAGAGATAAAGACAGAATGAGGGGAAGAGAGAGTGATCAGAGAGACAGAGATTGAGAGTGTGGGGAGAGAGAGAGAGAGAGAGAGAGAGAGAGAGAGAAGATGGAAAAAGAGGACAAAGAATCCAAGAGAAAAACAGAAAGAGACAAAGAGAGGTAGAGCACAGAGACAGAGAGAGAAACAGCTATTATTTCCATTTTATTTCCATTTTTATACTTATTTTACTTTTTTTCCTGTTTTTTTCTACAATTTTTATACTTTATTTTATCTGAATTTTAATAATATGTTTGAAATTGTTCTATTTTTTTTACCTTCTTCTTTCTTTTTTATTCTCCTCATATTATTTGCAAATTTCATTTATTTGGTTGTCTACAGAAAAAAGAGGGTTTGAATCTAATCAAAAGAACAGGAGAGGGAGGGAGGGCGAGAGAGGGAGAGGGAGGGAGGGAGGGAGGGAGGGAGGGAGAGAGAGAGAGAGAGAGAGAGAGAGAGTGAGTGGAAGAGTGGAAGACGGCACAAAGAATCCAAGAGAAAGACACAAACAGACAGAGAGAGGTATAGCAGAGAGACAGACAGAGAGAGAGAGAGAGAGAGAGAGAGAGAGAGAGAGAAAGGAGAGAGAGTGAGAGAGAGAGAGAGAGAGAGAGAGAGAGTGAGAGAGAGAGAGAGAAAGTAGAGAGAGTGAGAGAGAGTGAGAGAGAGAGAGAGAGAGAGAGGCAAGAGAGAGAAAGAGAAAGAAACAGGGGGGTGAGAGAGAAAGAGAGAGACGATAAATCGATAAATGCACAAGATGGTTTAATGCTTTCATAAAGAAGCTTTAAAGACGCAGAATTAGTGCAGTGTTTTTTATCTTTACTGTGTGTGATAAAGTTCCTCAGTTCATTTATTTTATTTGTAAAGTCCAGTCCAGGCGTATCCCGGGGCAACGCCACAATTCAGTTTAACGCAGGACAGTAAAAATGTCCAGCTCCTAATGACTGCTAAAGATGCTGAATGACGAGTTTGCATTTATTTTTTTTACTGTGAACTGGCTATAGTATACATAACAACCTGCAGCACACACACACACACACACGTACATGCACACACACACACACACACACATTTACACCTGCGTTTTAGCTGCAAGACGAGGAAGAGAGACAGTGTTGCTGCTCTTTGTGATAAAGTTGAGTAGCATCAGATGAGAAATTGAGAAATCAGTATTGTCTAGATCACTTAAACACACTAAGACACACACAACACACACTAAGACACACACACACAGACACACACAACACACACTAAGACACACACACACACAAAGACACACACTAAGACATCACACACACACAAAGACACACACACAACACACACTAAGACACACACAAAGACACACTAAGACACACACACAGACACACACAACACACACTAAGACACACACACACACAAAGACACACACTAAGACATCACACTCACACACAAAGACACACTCACACACAAAGACACACACTAAGACATCACACACACACAAAGACACACACACACACACAAAGACACACACTAAGACATCACACACACACAAAGACACACTCACACACAAAGACACACACTAAGACATCACACACACACAAAGACACACTCACACACAAAGACACACACTAAGACATCACACTCACACAAAGACACACTCACACACAAAGACACACACTAAGACATCACACACACACAAAGACACACACACACACAAAGACACACACTAAGACATCACACTCACACACAAAGACACACTCACACACAAAGACACACACTAAGACATCACACACACACAAAGACACACACACACACAAAGACACACACTAAGACATCACACTCACACACAAAGACACACTCACACACAAAGACACACACTAAGACATCACACACACACAAAGACACACACACACACAAAGACACACACATGCACATACTCACAAATACATACACACTTATACAAGATATCACACACACAAACACACACAAGCACATGAAAAACACACTAAGACACTCACAACACACAAGCGTACACACACACAAAGACACACACAACACACACTAAGACATCAAGATATCAAACTCACACACAAAGACACACACACACATACTCTAAGACACACACAGTAAGACAAGATGTCACACACACACACGCAAAGACACATAAAAACACACTAAGACACACAAACACATACAAACACACTAAGACAAGATATCACACACTAAGACATGCACACTAAGACATGCACACTAAGAAAAGACACACACACACAAACAAACACATTAATACACACACACAGATTAACACACACAAACACACACACATGCAAACACACACATACACAAACACATTCAAACACAGGTATCACACTCACACACACACAAACACAAAGACACACACACTAAGACAAAATATCACACACACACACAAAGACACACACACACTAAAAGAAGATATCGCACTCACACACACAAAGACAGACGCATAAACACATTAATGCACACATTAAGACAAGATATCACACCGACACACACACACACACAAAGACTCATAACAACACATACAAACAAACTAAGACACACACACACACACACAAAATGTGAAAATAAATCCACTTATGTTTTTTTTGTTACTAAAATGCAGCCCAGCGTAGTGACACTCTGTCTATCTCTGCATGGATCTCAGTTATCTGTCTGTGTCCTGGCAAATTACTAGATGTTTAATCACATGCCACATCAATTTTATTAAATCATTTTATTTGTTTTTTGTCAGCGGAGGATTCTGAAGCCTTTCATTACCTCGACTAATAGTTTGCTGAACTCCCGAGTAATTGAAAGCTGTTACAACATTCCAGCGTCACGTGTTAAGCCTTCCGGCTGTTTCCGAAAACACGGTAACACCAACAGGTCCGAACAGGAGCCTGAAACAGCTGGGTGCGCGCCTGAGAGCGGGATATTAGCTTACGGCTTCGGTGCCGTCTAATTGCGAATCCTCCCAGGGCGTTCTTCTCTTTGTTCCTTCTCTTTTGAGCGTGCTAGCATAATCGCGGCTCAGCACGAACTCCATGGCGCTTCACAGAAATGCCATCGCAACGGTCAACAACAGTAAACATTGAGTTGCATCACATGCCCCGGCGTGGCCCAGGGCTTCACGCTGCTTAGCGCTGAGGTTATGAGGAGTCGCACTACAATGAGTAGAGCATGCAGCGGTTATGTGCATGTGGGTGCAATGCACTTAGATGTGAAGCGGGGGCTGGAACACAACAGCTAGGCAAGATTTAAAAGAAACTGGTTAGCATTAATCTCCTAATAGGCCCAACAACACACACACACACGTCTCTGTGTGTGTCTGTGTGAATTACTGTGCAAGTGTGGGAAGTGTGAATTTCACACACATCTATAATTTGCACTGAAACGGACTAGATATGTGTGTGTTGCACGTGGTATAAAGTCTCCCATCTGTTGCATTAGTATCACACCCAAAAGCATTTTCAGCAACACACACACACACACACGCCATGCCACAATACCGAACCAAGTTTTTGTCTCTTTCTACTGAAAAGTAGAAAAAGTAGTCTGCACCATCATCCTGGACATTTTGCTCAAAATTATAGAAATATGATACGGTTCTATAAAAAATTATATATATATATATATATATATATATATATATATATATATATTTTTTTTTTTTTTTTTTTTTTTTTTTTTTTGAGAGGAGGGGGAGTTGATGGCATAGAAAAAAATTATTATATAGATTATATCACTAGACAATTTTACCCCAAACAATTTTATTTGTAGTTTTATACCAGATTGTTTCCAAAAATATGAATTAATTAATTAAAGATGAGGCAGCTTCCTGTACTATTTCCTCTTCCTTCTAATTTGAGAAAATATTAAATACATCTCGAACGGGAAAACTCAAGATTTAATGCTAACTTTTATTTAATTCCATTAAAGCTAACTTTAACCCACTAGCTCTAGCTAGTGAAGCTTGAAGCCCAAACTAATTACTTTTACGGTATTCAAACATCTGTCATCAGATGAACCAACATTTCACATTTCCATGTTTATTATAAGACACACGGATCAGGCAAATACTTTCTTTTTTCCCTCCGAACCTACGAGTGAGAATCAATTAAAGAGCTGAGAGAGGTAAGCTTTGCAGGTGCCGCCATCCTCGCAACCAGCGGTGATATTAAGCGTGAGGTGAAATAAGTCCTCTTTCAACTGTTTGGTTTAATTAGGCTTCAATTAAGGCTGATCAGTCAGACGTTTGCTTGTTTTTACTTACAAACAGGTTAAAAAACCTCTACCTATGTCTTAGAAAACTGCTTGAAATCTATGACGTGAAACGGAGAAATGATTCTTTAACATACTGCACTAATATTCCTGTGAGAACAAACCTAGCAGAAGCTAGCTAATGACTGAGGGCTTTTAAGTCTTGTTTATGCGCAATCTAAAGGTGCAGTGACACTGAAAACATGTCAAAAGTGTCTGGAATACCAACATTTCTCTCAGATATGTTGTAATATTACTTAGAAAAGGCTTGGTTTAACTAAAATTACGGTGTATTAGTAGTAGCAGTGAACCCAGCTGGATTCCGCCATTTTGAGCAATGTGAGCATTTGTGTTATGAAATAGTTGATACTGAGACATTCATAAATATTCCTTTATACTCTTTAATAAGCATTTGTTTATTTATTTATTTATTTATTTATTTATTTATTTATTTATTTATTTATTTATTTATCTATCTATCTATCTATCTATCTCATTTTATACTCATAGGAATTACTAGCTGGAGCTAAATTATCCATTTATATACAAATAAAGTTTGTTTGAATAGATTTTTAAGACTTTAATAAAAAAAAAAAGAAGATGTTTAGTTACTTGTTTTATATTCATGTTGACGTACAGAATATCTGGAGACTGTATATTCAGTATGTAGGATAAAATAAGGAAATATATGCACATTTTTCTTCCAAATTTGAAAGTTTGCGGTACCCCCTGAGACGTATTCGAGCATGGAACAAAGCCAGAGATGCAAAAGAAGCTCTTAGACGTGGGTGAAATGAATCAGAGAGAGAACATCTGGAGCAGATGTGCATCTGTCATACCAATTCCGAAAAAAGACGGAAGCCTACGCTTCGTGCTCTCTCCATGTCTGTCTCTCCGTCTGGCAAAGTCTCGTTTACGACTCACGAAGTTTTACGACTTTTTCTCTACCTCTTGTTAATAGAGTTGAGCGAAAAAGTTTTCACAACAATCCGTGGATGAAAATTTGTCTCTACTGATACTTTTTATATTTATATAGAACAAAAAATTAACTTGAAGAAGTTACCAATTAAACATAAATCATTGAAGGAGGAACTACACTGACATCTGGATGATTTAATACCAAAATCTCAAAAATAATGTAAATAATGTAATAGTAAATGATTTAGAGGTGTTTATCCAGATCGGGATCCTGAAAGCGTTATCCTGTTCAGGGTTATTAATAAAATTTGCTTACATTTTGGGGAAGAGGTTTAGTTTAGTTTAATTCGTGAGAAAACTGCGCCAGCAAATTATTCAAGAATTTCACAGACAATTTTTGTACAATTAAGCTCTTGACTACTTCTTGACTACTTGACCACGTACTAATGAAGGAATAAATCCGGTAATTCAAAAATGGTTTCAAAATCTGGGGTATTTTTACATTTTCGTCAAGAATTTCGGTTAAGTTCTAGTAGAGAATCATACTTCGAGTTTATTATTATATGGAATGAACAGATTGGTGTGCAAGTCAAAGTTTTTTATTTTTAATGAGGACATAAACTTGCAGGGACAATCTAATGATTTTTTTAAATGAATGAATTAATTTTTTTTGTGAATGATGCATTAACAGCATTCATTCATTCATCCTTAGTAACTGCTTGGGATGCGGTGGTTTAAATTATTCCATTAATTTAATATAAAAAAAATATTTAAATATTTTATGTTTATATTTTATATTAATTTTCTATTAAATAATAATAATAATAATAATAATAATAATAATAATAATAATAATAATAACACTAATTGTGTGAACAGGATTAAGAGAAAAGTCCTGAGCACATTTCAGTACATTTCTATTTAGGCCATGCCCACTTTGAGTTACAGAGAGTAGTACAGCATTGAAATACAGATTATTGGTATTGTGTTGAAGAGGATTAGGAAAAACAGTCCTATGCATATTTTTATATCAATGGAATGAAACAAAAAACTGGTTCTGGTTTAGGCCACGCCCACTTTGAGTTTAAATCTGAAGTCTAATGCAGATTATTTTACCACATATGCACGACAACATCTCAATTATATGATGTCTTCAGTGAAATTACAGCTAACTTAAACTTCATTTTGTTCTCACTCTGGTCTCTCTCTCTCTCAGGTTCTGTTCGTCGGAACTCGAACAAGGCGAATGCTTTGAGCGCTAACCACCGGATAAAAGACCGGGACTACCTGGGATGGATGGATTTCGGTCGCCGGAGTGCCGAGGAATACGATTACTCCTCATGAGGGACCACGCCTCATTCCTTACTTTCCTAAATAAAGAATATATTTATTATTATTCCCCTTCTTCTTATAATGATGCCGATGATGTATTTGATGTACATGTTTGTAAATTGATGATGCAATATACACTTATGCCAAATATTTTCAGAAACGTCTAAGGGGTTGTATTTTGTTGGTGTTGTTTTCGCTTTTGTGGTCTTGTGAGTGACTGGGAAGATGAAAGCTGGTCTGGGTGACACAGTGCTGTTCATGTGTTTCCAATAAACCGGGTCAGGATTCGGCTTTGGCCTCAAACCGTGCAGGCTCTGTCCTTCAAAATCATTGCTCATGACACTACATTATCCACATGTGCTAGTGCTAATGGGGGCAGGTGACCACAAAAAAGGCGTGTGCAGTAGGGTCTGGGGAACGGTGCTTAGAGGCGATAAGTGCTTCGTGGTTAAAAATGGATAATGGAAGTGGAAATTAAGTTCACCGCATTAAATGCAACACTCAAGACAACACTTTTTTTTACTACACAACCAGAAAATGACTTATTATTACACCACACACCCATGCACACACTATGTGCAATTTAGATGCCTGTCAGCCTACAGAACATGTCTTAGTACTGGTGGAGGAAACCAGAGTACCAGGAGGAAACCCCAAAAGCACTAATAGCTAATAGTTCCATTAAACATCAGTAAAACGTACACAAAAACGTTATCATTTGTGTTATACTATAGCACACAAATTTCCTTAACAATTCAATTCAGTTTTAACCACATAGTGTGTTTAATAGCCTTCCACAAAGTACCTTTACAAAAATATGGACTTGGCTTTAATTTCTTATCAAATCTCTTGATTAAGATAGAAAAAAATGACAAAGACGCAATACTGATGACCATTCCATGTCTGGAAACTTTAAGTTACTGTTAGTTTTTAACTGTCTCTGACACTGGAGACTCCTTCCAAATGCAAAATCTCACAGAAAATCAAAAACTTGTCATATTTTTAACTACTTTGTATGGACTGTCTGACATGTTGTACAGGTTGAATTACAAGCAACAATCCTACTGTCACGGCTGCTGTTATTAAAGAATACCTAACACCCTATGAGCGACCGGGTTCAACAACAACAGCAGCATAACACTTGAAATTGTACAAACGTTACTGATGATTGCAATGCAACCCCTTAAATTTCACTGCGCCTCTTAAATCATCTTCAAAGAGAGAACACAGTGTATCTGACCTCGGCAGTGAGCTCACACAAATCACAACCTGTACAAGTGTCAGACTTATCCCAATGTGTTACGCTGAAAAACGTACACCATGGAAAGAGAAGAGAAAGATAGAGCGCGTGGAGGGAAAAATATATCATTGAGCCGATCAACTGGCGAAAATGACTACCCAAAGGAGTGGGTTCAATCTCGGAAAGTAAGAAATAGTGAGATTCTGTGCTATTGGGGCAATTATTATAGCTATGAATCACATGGGTCACATTCACAGCTCTTTTCTATAGCTGACCCCCACCCCCCAACTACACACACACACACACACACACAGCTCTATTCAAGCAATATTGAAGGTATTTACAAAAATGGAACTGTATTACCTCTAACCCCTGTCGACCTTTAATAAAAGGAAGATCATACAAAGCCGTAATGCAATATGAACAAATGTTAATCTCATCACTGTCCCCGTTAACGGATCGGCCCATGTGTTATACAAAACCATGACAATGTATTGCACCAAATGACCTTCTTATTAGATCGAGGTTAGCTTGACGTATGATTGGCACCGTAATTACCTGCTATTGCGCATCGCCCACAGGTAGTGAATCGTTTATAGGAATGTGGTTCTTAGTAAGATAATATCACTTCAAAGTGGATTTGGTTAAAGCAGGTTTAATGCGTTTTAGCTGTGGGATTTTTGAAAGAAGAATTAAAAAAGACAGACATGGAAGAACACTATTAGGACCTGGTTCATACCTGTTAATTAGGGACTTAAACATTAGGCATTATCTAAGGACAGGAAATGTTACTAAATATCCATTGTTTAAGGTATAAAAGGCTTTATTTCCTTTAGCAAGGTCTAAAATTATGACACTGCATGGAAATTTGAAATAAGCAGAAGGTTTAGAACGTTTGAAATACTTTAAACAAAGAAGAGAAATACTCAGGAGTCTGAAGGCACTATTTCTAGGTGTGATATTCTTGAAATGTATGAATATAAAAGACAGCTGTGATAATGTCATCTGTTAAAAGCACTATACAAATAAAATTGTTTTGTACAAAAGGTCAGATTTTCCTCTTCTCATTTCTATAATCTCATCTATTGAAGCACATATCAACATAACATAACAACATGCCAATGGTTTTGATCTAAAATGGATCATAAGGTTTTTCCCAACTTTGTGGAGTCCAGGGAGTCTATAATTTGTAATGACAATTGTATTAAATCTGAAAAGAACGCAAAATAGAAGCAGTAGGGTGCCGAGGCTTTTAGACCACACAATATGTAAAGACTATAAGGCATTTTTTCAAGTCCACTAGGTAGGCATTAGAAGTCATAGGCAGTCTGTATGGAGCATGGTTTGAATCCATATAAATCCCTATGTGAGTTGTTACCACAGAAACAGTAATGTATTCGAATAAGCATGTTAACATACTGTATAATAAACCTTGCAGCTGGAAGTACTGACCAATCAGAATTGAGCATGTAACAGCAATGAAGTTTAAAATGCATTAGCCAGCTCATGCCAGCTAATATACATATAAGCATATACTGTATGTGTTACAGTGGGTGGAACTGGTGCCTCTGAGCTCTAGGGTTCGAGCCTGAGCTTAGATTACTGTCTGCATTGAAGACAGATATATTTTCCATGCATCTGCGTGGGCTTCTTCCAGATTCTCCGGTTTCCTCCCACCTCCCGAAAAAAACAATTCCAGTAGGTGGATTGGCCACGCTAGGTGTGAATTAGAGAAAAGCACTCGTTAGAGACGTGAGGTAGTGCCATCGTGAGGTTGAGATTTGCTTGGAAAAGTCTACAAGCACAAAACACTAACAGAGTTTAATAAAGTTCAGAAGGAAAGGGCTTGGTAATGAACTTGATCTAAGATCCAGGCTTTGCGGTGTGAACACGTACTCTCCATTTATTATAGACACAAATGGAATGCAGGAATCAGTCAGTTAATGTCTCAACATGCAATACAGATACATGGCTCAAGTTGCCATGAGAACCACAATAGCAAGGTGTAGAACAGAAGGTCCTGACATGGGAGAAATTGTTAGAACTCCAGCACTTTTGCTCTGTAACATAAGAAAAACATCCAAGGTTTTCAACAGACAAGCAGGAAAGGAAGAATATGGTTTTGCTGTGTTTAGACATGAAGTAACCGATAAATAATCTATTAAATATGTAAGCTCTTGGTTATATTTATCACATTAGATTTCTGGGATGGGATGGATGGATGGATGGATGGATGGATGGATGGATGGATGGATGAATGAATGGATGGATGGATGGATGGATGGATAGATAGGATGGGATGGGATGAGTTGGATGGATGGATAGATGGATGGATGGGTAACTAGCTATCTGTAATGGACAGATGGATAGACAGATAAAAGGATAACTTGCTGAATTCGATGAATGGATGGATGGATGAATGGATGGATGGATGGAGGGGTAACTAGCTATCTGTAATGGACAAATGGATAAACAGATAAAAGGGTAACTTGGTGAATTGATGGATGAATGGAGAGTATGGTTGGATGGATGGATGGATGGATGGATGGATGGAAAATTTCATTGATCTTGAAGAGAAACTCTTTTGTCACAACAGTAAACAAAGCCCATCAAATTATAACGTAAAAACACAACCAAGGAATGGAGCAAAGGAGTCAGAAGGTAACAAGCAAGTATATTCAAGTTTTGGTCAAATAAAGTGCCAGGTCTTGGCAGATCTGGAGCTTAAAAAGTGCTGAGTCGGGAGTCTTGAGCGCAGAGGAAATTATGGACTAAAAGTGCCTGCAAGTCGGGCGAGTCAGGAGCCTCAGGCACTGGTGAACTGAGAAAGTAAATCAGGTAAATCAAGAGTCTGGAATTTAGTCTACTGATGTTTGCATTTTTGAGTGTCGGTTGGAGCACCAGGAGATCAGGCGAGTCAGGATGCTGGTGATTAGAAAACCTTGTGCCCTAATTACTAATTCAGGAGCCTCAAGCCCTGGAGGGTCAATAGCAAAAGCAACTGGAGAGGGAAGCCCAGTCTGAGAGAGTCATTATGTTGACAAAGAGTCATCGTTTCTGGCATTTGGAGGCCGTGGACTGACAAGTGGGAGGTGCCAGCAGTATACTAAACATCTGCTGAAAGATTTATTATTTCAATTATCTTAATTATCTAGGAATTATTTGGCTGAAAGGTTAAATTTTGGTCATGAGAGTTGGTCACATGTGTCTCTGTGACAGTAGAAAAGATAATGTATTAGAACCGATGCATTAAAATAAACCTGTGATTTGCTTGTAGATGAAACTGTGTTGTTATAGAAATTTAATCAACCTTCTGACTGATTAGAAGCAAGCGGTTAACAATGTTGTAGTATAAAATTTAAGCAAATTTAAGTAAACAGCAAATCAACCTAGCAAATATTATATTACACTTGCTTAGTAACTGTATTATTTTGTTCAGTGAAACGGAAATTGCTTCCCATTGTAATGCCTTCTGGGTACTTTCTGCTCTTGAAAACAAGTTTACTGGATACATCAGACCTCCACAAACTGTTGCTATACGTACTACGCCTTTGGGCTTCGGGTTTAGTTGAACAAATCAATCTAGTATTGGAGGACAACGTCTCATGAGGTACATGCCACTACACACAAAGTCCTGTCCGAAAACATGATGGCCTCGACAAGCAATTACTTCTGGTATTTAATATCCGTCTCAATGACGCAAATGGCTTGCCAGCATATGAGATTCTGTCCAGAAAATGAAGAAGTAATGAAGAATTTGGCTTCTGAATTCTGCCGTGTTTTGACATGAATCATGTCCTGAAGTGGATTGAAAGAACTGGAACGTTCTAAAGTGCTGGTTAAAAATGTTTCATTAATGTTTATGCCAATGTTTTTGTGGATTTAGTTTCCGACACCGAATTAACTCACACAAAACATACATCCAGTGCTGAACTGCTGAACGACTAATGACAACAAATATCACTACACAAAGATACGTACATCTAACACTTGCATTAAATACAAATATAACCACTCTGTTCTGCCATGGTGAGCAGAAAAGCATGTCATAATACACAAAAGTAGAAGCTCACATCAGCTAGCCCGGTGCAGGAGTGTACGGTATACACACTTACTAGTCAAAAGTGTCAGATAATGTTCATCAGTGTGGGGATTTTTAACTGTGCCATGTTTGTTATGGTGGATTTGCGTATTTCAGAAACTGCTTTCATGAAAGAGTTTAAACAGAATGTTGGGAAAAAAGCAAAAAACATCCAGTGAGCAGCAGATTTGAAGGAGGGAGGGAGGAGAATTGGTAGACTCACATGAGTTGACAGGAAGTACACTCAGATAACTGGCAGGAAGTGAATTTAATAACTACTACTTACAACAATGATGAACAGAAAAGCATATCAAAACCAAAATACATCAAACCCGGAGGTGGATGGGCTCCAAATGCAGAAAGTCAAACAAGAAACCTGGAACTTCTGCATTTTGCAGCAGGACAAAACTTTTGATTTGGGTGTGATTGAATTTCCCACAGCAGGAGAAAATCACAGACTTTTACAACACTAAAAAATCAACTAGACTTGCGTTACTCGGTATCCGATACACTCACGCCCTCTTGTGGACACTCGTCAACATGCACCTGAGTGCATGTATAAGAACGGGTCTTATAACCAAAAATTTTCACTTTTTCACAATTCACATAAGGGTCAGAGGGTTTGTTCGCTTACTTTGTAAGACAGCTTAACCTGTAAGATTTTATCTGATTTTTCAAATTTTATTGGAACTTTATTTGTATTTGATTGGAAATAAAGTAAGAGCACATAATTTAGGATCTCCGTCTAACGCTGCAAATGCTAATAATAAATACAGAATCATGTAGCTTGTGGAATCTCTGAAGTATAACCCTTTTCCGTTATCTTCCATTTTCTTCAGAGCTGTTGACATCAAACTGTAAGATTTCATTTGTTTAAGATATCCTTTACAGATATCAGGAGTTATATTTTAACACCATAGCGACCAACTTGCAACCAATATTGTAGCCTCTACCTAGCATAACTAGCATAACTAACATGATTTAAGTAACATTTTCAAACTTAAAAAACACAAAATGGTTTCTCTTCCACTGTTTATCATTAAACCTTTTAACTTTATCATTTTTTGTCATCTATTCTTTAAATGTTTAACCATTTAACATGTTTAAAATGTTAATGCCAGTAACAATAAAACGTGCTTGAAGCGAAACTATTTTCAGTATAGACATACTTATCAATTATTTCCTGTTATAAGGCTTTTTTAAGGATTATTTTTTATTTTATACGATCATTTCTAAGCTTTTTTACGCTAATCTTTAGATTTGATGATTACTAGCCTGAATACATTTTTCATCCAAACCTGGCAACCTCAATAACCTAATAATAAGTTAAACGAGTCAATGGTGACAAAAAGTTTGTGCACCCCTGTGCATCCATCCATCCATCGTCTATACCCGCTTTATTCCTAATTATTCCCACAGGGATCTGCTGGAGTCTATCCCAGCACACATTGGGCAAAAGGCAGGGGTACACCTTGGACAGGTCACCAGTCCATCACAGGGCCACATATAGACAGACAACCACACACACTCACACCTATGGGCAATTTAGAATTACCAGTCAACCTAATGTACCTAATGGGCAGCACGGTGGCTTAGTGGTGTTGCCTCACAGCAAGAAGGTCCCGGGTTCGAACAGGCAGGGGCCTTTCTGTGTGGAGTTTGCATGTTCTCCCCATGCCTGCGTGGGTTTCCTCCCACAGTCCAAAAACATGTACATCAGGTTGATTGGTAATTCTAAATTGCCTATAGGTGTGAGTGTGGTTGTCTGTCTATATGTGGCCCTGCAATGGACTGGCAACCTGTCCAGGGTGTACCCCTGCCTTTTGCCCTATGTGCGCTGGGATAGGCTCCAGCAGACCCCCGTGACCCTAATTAGGAATAAGCAGGTATAGACAATGAATGAATGTACATGTTTTTGGACTGTGGGAGGAGACCGGAGTACCCGGAGTAAACCCACGCAGGCACAGGGAGAACATGCAAACTCCACACAAGGCCCCTGCCTGTTCAAACCTGGGCTACGAACCCAGGACCTTCTTGCTGTGAGGCAACAGTGACCCCTGCACATGCTCCCTAGAATTCAAAGATGTATTCTTATGCATTCAAATGTTTCCCTCTACTGGCCAACGTGGGAAATGCAGACTGAAAAAGCACACTCTTTATAATCACTAAACAGCCATTAATTTCAAATTCCTTGTGTTATGATATCACTGTAAAATCATTATTATTTGACTGCATTATTGTTGTGCAGTCACTGATACATCATTGTGGCGTCTCTATGGTATCATTGCAGCATTATTAGATATTTATCTAGCTCCAGATTCGAACAGTTATGACCTACGTGACTATTCACTGCCTTGAAATTCAGACCCACACAGCAAGAACATTTCCAAATTTATTTCAGAATCCATGGCTTTTACATTCATTGGCTCATGTTGTCTTAACTTGCGGATGTTGGTGGGTGTTGTGTGTGGCTTCGTGTAATAACCAGTCAGTCTAATTATTCAGTTTAAATGGATATGTGACCAGGCCTTGTCTTTAATCCATCCCTGCATGTCATGAAAATCTCTTCAAATATTGCTATATAGCTCACCCCTTAGATACACTACATGGACAAAAGTTTGTGGACAGCTGTCATATATGGGCATTTCCCAAACTGCTGCCACAAATATGGAAGCATATAATTGTCTATAAATGCCATAGCATTAAGATTTTCCTTCGGTGAAACTAAGAAGTCCAAACCTGTTCCAACATTTCAATGCCCCCGTAAAATCAACCCCGCTTCTTCTTGCCTGATATCAGTGCTCTTGTGGAAAGCCTAGAAATACGTGTGGAGCTTCGTGTTAATGCCCATGCTTTTGGAAGATGTTCAACAAGTATTCTGTATAAGGGTGTGGTGATCAGGTGTCCACATTCGTTTGCCCATATAGTGTAAGTGTAATTGCTTCATTACTGGTGAGATTGCTGTATATACACCAAAGGATTTTTTTTTTGTTTAATCCTTGAGGGTTCTTTCTTTATAGTATTTTTTACCTAAACGTCAGTGAGGAAAGGTGTTGAAGCTCTATTTTGTGTTTTACAGGGATATATGCTTATTTCAACTCAGAGAGCTCTAGTGCAAATAGGCTGAATTTTGCTTTTTTTGGATGGCATAACTTAAATTCATATGTTACAGTAGTTTGAGTGTTTATGCGTCATCTATTTAAGACTAGTCTGCTTGGGAAGCTTGGGACCTAGGATCAGCTCATCTTTTTGGGGTCCAGGGCCCTTCATAGCCATGCTTGCTCCAACCACAGCTGGGTAGCTCCGATTGCGCCTTAACCCTTCGTTTAGTGGTGTAAATGGAGAGCCCGTCCTCCTCAAGCCACCTAGAGGGCCCAGTAGAGGACGTGGCCCTGAGATCCCACTGGCACCTGGACTGGCCAGTCCCAGCCTCTTTAGCTTATCTACAAGGTTCAGGTTATACACGCTGACATCCGTCTGGCTTTCACAATCCTTCGCCTGGGCCCCCCCTGCCACCTCTTTTAGAATGGACCGTGCCGGCTTAGAGGCTAGGAAGTTCTCATAGGATGGGCTTTTGAATGAAAAGTCTGCAGGGTTGTCCTGATCAATAGTGTGGGGGCTTGGAGTGTGTCGGGTAGGGGAGTTTGGTGGAGTAGAAGGTTTCTGAGAGTCCGGAGGGGATGAAGGGGGGAGGACGGAGGTGGATAAATGGACACCCCCAGTGGCTCTGTCCCAGCTACGTGGCTGATAGACAGCGGCAGA